>NC_136261.1:127713048-127828048 GCF_964187855.1 Myxine glutinosa
AATATGGCAGAGGAGGTAAACATCTCAATATGGTGAAGGAGATAAAGATCCCAATATGGTGGATGAGGAAAAGTTCCCAAGATGGAGGATGAGGTAAATATCCCAATGTGGTAGATGAGGCAAAGATCCAAATATGGCAGAGGAGGGAAAGATCCCAACATGGCAGAGGAGGTAAACATCTCAATATGGTGAAGGAGATAAACATCACAATATGGGGGAAAAGGTAAAGATCCCAATATGTTGGAGGAGGTAAAGATCACAATATGGTGGATGAGGTAAAGATCACAATATGGTGGAAGAGGTAAAGATCCCAATATGATGGAAGAGGTAAAGATCCTAATGTGGTGCAGGAGGTAAAGATCACAATATGATGGATGAGGTAAAGATCACAATATGGTGGAAGAGGTAAAGATCCCAAATGGTGCAGGAGGTAAAGATCCCAATATGGTGAAGGAGATAAACATCATAATATGGGGGAAAAGGTAAAGATCCCAATATGTTGGAGGAGGTAAAGATCACGATATGGTGGATGAGGTAAAGATCACAATATGGTGGAAGAGGTAAAGATCCCAATATGGTGGAAGAGGTAAAGATCCTAATATGGTGCAGGAGGTAAAGATCACAATATGATGGATGAGGTAAAGATCACAATATGGTGGAAGAGGTAAAGATCCCAATATGGTGCAGGAGGTAAAGATCCCAATATGGTGGATGAGGTAAAGATCCCAATATGGTGGATGAGGTAAAGATCCCAATATGGTGGATGAGGTAAAAATCACAATATGGTGGATGAGGTAAACATCCCAATATGGTGGATGAGGTAAAGATCCCAATGTGGTGGATGACGTAAAGATGCCAATATGTCAGAGGAGGTACACATCTCAATATGGTGAAGGAGATAATGATCACAATATGATGGATGAGGTAAAGATCACAATATGGTGGAAGAGGTAAAGATCCCAATATGGTGCAGGAGGTAAAGATCCCAATATGGTGGATGAGGTAAAGATCCCAATATGGTGGATGAGGTAAAGATCCCAATATGGTGGATGAGATAAAAATCACAATATGGTGGATGAGGTAAACATCCCAATATGGTGGATGAAGTAAAGATCCCAATATGGTGGATGAGGTAAACATCCCAATATGGTGGATAAGGTAAAGATCCCAATGTGGTGGATGACGTAAAGATGCCAATATGTCAGAGGAGGTACACATCTCAATATGGTGAAGGAGATAATGATCACAATATGGTGGATGAGGTAAAGATCCCAATATGGTGGATGAGGTAAAGATCCCAATGTGGTGGATGACATAAAGATCCCAATATGGTGGATGAGGTAAAGATCCCAATATGGTGGATGAGGTAAAGATCTCAATATGGTGTGATCTCAAACGTCCATCCCTCTCCTCCGTGGCTGCAGAAACCCTCATCCACGCCTTCATCACTTCCCGTCTGGACTACTGCAATAGCCTCCTTTATGGTTCACCCTCAACAATCACCAATAAACTCCAATACATTCAAAACTCCGCTGCCCGTCTACTCACCCATTCCCGGACCCGTGACCACATCACCCCCGTCCTTTACAAGCTTCACTGGCTCCCCATCTCCCAGAGAATCCAGTACAAAATCCTCCTCTTGACCTACAAAGCCCTCCATAACCTGGCCCCATCCTACCTGGCTGACCTCCTCTCCAGACACACTCCCACCCGCAACCTCCGCTCTGCTGGTACCAACCTCCTGACCCCCTCCCCATCCGGACCAAATTTAGATCCTGGGGGGACAGGGCCTTCTCCATCGCTGCTCCCACCCTCTGGAACTCGCTACCTCACACCATCAGAGACTCCTCCTCACTCACCACATTCAAAACATCACTCAAGACCCACCTGTTCAACACTGCATTCAACATTTAACCCACAGCATCTAACCCCTGACTATCTCCTCTCCTTCTCCCTCCTTTGTGCTTTGAATATTTCCCTAATGATTCTTCTTTTTTTGCAATTGTTTTTATGTTTTGCTATGCATTATGTTTTGCACTCTGTCAAAGCGTCTTTGGGCTTCCTGAAAAGCGCTATATAAAATAAATGCATTATTATTATTATTATTAATATGGTGGATGAGGAAAAGATCCCCATATGGTGGATGAGGTAAATATACCAATATGGTGGATGAGGTAAAGATCCCAATATGGTGGATGAGGTAAAGATCTCAATATGGTGGATGAGGTAAACATCCCAATATGGTGAAGGAGATAAAGATCCCAATATGGTGGATGAGGTAAAGATCTCAATATGGCAGAGGAGGTAAACATCTCAATATGGTGAAGGAGATAAAGATCCCAATATGGTGGATGAGGAAAAGTTCCCAAGATGGAGGATGAGGTAAATATCCCAATGTGGTAGATGAGGCAAAGATCCAAATATGGCAGAGGAGGGAAGGATCCCAACATGGCACAGGAGGTAAACATCTCAATATGGTGAAGGAGATAAACATCACAATATGGGGGAAAAGGTAAAGATCCCAATATGTTGGAGGAGGTAAAGATCACAATATGGTGGATGAGGTAAAGATCACAATATGGTGGAAGAGGTAAAGATCCCAATATGGTGGAAGAGGTAAAGATCCTAATATGGTGCAGGAGGTAAAGATCACAATATGATGGATGAGGTAAAGATCACAATATGGTGGAAGAGGTAAAGATCCCAATATGGTGCAGGGGGTAAAGATCCCAAATTGGTGAAGGAGATAAACATCATAATATGGGGGAAAAGGTAAAGATCCCAATATGTTGGAGGAGGTAAAGATCACGATATGGTGGATGAGGTAAAGATCACAATATGGTGGAAGAGGTAAAGATCCCAATATGGTGCAGGAGGTAAAGATCACAATATGGAGGATGAGGTAAAGATCACAATATGGTGGAAGAGGTAAAGATCCCAATATGGTGGAAGAGGTAAAGATCCCAAATGGTGCAGGAGGTAAAGATCACAATATGGTGGATGAGGTAAAGATCACAATATGGTGGAAGAGGTAAAGATCCCAATATGGTGCAGGAGGTAAAGATCCCAATATGGTGTAGGAGGTAAAGATCCCAATATGTTGGAGGAGGTAAAGATCCCAATATGGTGGAAGAGGTAAAGATCACAGTATGATGGCGGAGTTAAATATCCTAAAATGGTGGAGGAGGTAAAGATCACAATATGGTGGAGGAGTAAAAATCACAATATGGTGGAAGAGGTAAAGATCCCAATATGGTGCAGGAGATAAACATCACAATATGGTGGAAGAGGTAAAGATCCCAATATGGTGGAAGAGGTAAAGATCCCAATATGGTGCAGGAGGTAAAGATCCCAATGCGGTGGGGGAGGTAAAAATCCCAATATGGTGGAGGAGGTAAAGATCACACTATGGTGGAGGAGTAAAAATCACAATATGATGGAGGAGGTAAAGATCACAATATGGTGGAGGAGGTAAAAATCTCATTATGGTGGAGGAGGTAAAGATCACACTATGGTGGAGGAGTAAAAATCACAATATGGTGCAGGAGGTAAAGATCACAATATGGTGGAGGAGGTAAAAATCTCAATATGGTGAATTAGGTAAAAATCACAATATGGTGGAGGAGTAAAAATCACAATATGGTGGAGGAGGTAAAGATCACAATATGGTGGAGAAGGTAAAGATCACAATATGGCGGAGGAGGAAAAGATCACAATATGGTGGAGGAGGTAAAATCACAATATGGTGGAGGAGGTAAAGATCACAATATGGTGGAGGAGTTAAAAATCTCAATATGGTGGATTAGGTAAAAATCACAATATGGTGGAGGAGGTAAAGATCACAATATGGTGTAGGAGGTAAAAATCACAATATGGTGCAGGAGTAAAAATCACAATGTGGTGGAGGAGGTAAAGATCACAATGTGGTGGAGGAGGTAAAGATCACAATATGGTGTAGGAGGTAAAGATCACAATATGGTGAAGGAGATAAACATCACAATATGGGGGAAAGGGTAAAGATCCCAATCTGTTGGAGGAGGTAAAGATCCCAATATGGTGGATGAGGTAAAGATCCCAATATGGTGGATGAGGAAAAAATCACAATATGGTGGATGAGGTAAACATCCCAATATGGTGGATGAGGTAAAGATCCCAATATGGTGGATGAGGTAAACATCCCAATATGGTGGATGAGGTAAAGATCCCAATGTGGTGGATGACGTAAAGATGCCAATATGTCAGAGGAGGTACACATCTCAATATGGTGAAGGAGATAATGATCACAATATGGTGGATGAGGTAAAGATCCCAATATGGTGGATGAGGTAAACATCCCAATGTGGTGGATGACATAAAGATCCCAATATGGTGGATGAGGTAAAGATCTCAATATGGTGGATGAGGTAAAGATCCCCATATGGTGGATGAGGTAAAGATCCCAATATGGTGGATGAGGTAAAGATCCCAATATGGTGGATGAGGTAAAGATCTCAATATGGAGGATGAGGTAAAGATCCCAATATGGTGAAGGAGATAAAGATCCCAATATGGTGGATGAGGTAAAGATCTCAATATGGCAGAGGAGGTAAACATCTCAATATGGTGAAGGAGATAAAGATCCCAATATGGTGGCTGAGGAAAAGTTCCCAAGATGGAGGATGAGGTAAATATCCCAATGTGGTAGATGAGTCAAAGATCCAAATATGGCAGAGGAGGGAAGGATCCCAACATGGCAGAGGAGGTAAACATCTCAATATGGTGAAGGAGATAAACATCACAATATGGGGGAAAAGGTAAAGATCCCAATATGTTGGAGGAGGTAAAGATCACAATATGGTGGATGAGGTAAAGATCCCAATATGGTGGATGAGGTAAAGATCCCAATATGGTGGATGAGGTAAAGATCCCAATATGGTGGATGAGATAAAAATCACAATATGGTGGATGAGGTAAACATCCCAATATGGTGGATGAAGTAAAGATCCCAATATGGTGGATGAGGTAAACATCCCAATATGGTGGATGAGGTAAAGATCCCAATGTGGTGGATGACGTAAAGATGCCAATATGTCAGAGGAGGTACACATCTCAATATGGTGAAGGAGATAATGATCACAATATGGTGGATGAGGTAAAGATCCCAATATGGTGGATGAGGTAAAGATCTCAATGTGGTGGATGACATAAAGATCCCAATATGGTGGATGAGGTAAAGATCTCAATATGGTGTGATCTCAAACGTCCATCCCTCTCCTCCGTGGCTGCAGAAACCCTCATCCACGCCTTCATCACTTCCCGTCTGGACTACTGCAATAGCCTCCTTTATGGTTCACCCTCAACAATCACCAATAAACTCCAATACATTCAAAACTCCGCTGCCCGTCTACTCACCCATTCCCGGACCCGTGACCACATCACCCCCGTCCTTTACAAGCTTCACTGGCTCCCCATCTCCCAGAGAATCCAGTACAAAATCCTCCTCTTGACCTACAAAGCCCTCCATAACCTGGCCCCATCCTACCTGGCTGACCTCCTCTCCAGACACACTCCCACCCGCAACCTCCGCTCTGCTGGTACCAACCTCCTGACCCCCTCCCCATCCGGACCAAATTTAGATCCTGGGGGGACAGGGCCTTCTCCATCGCTGCTCCCACCCTCTGGAACTCGCTACCTCACACCATCAGAGACTCCTCCTCACTCACCACATTCAAAACATCACTCAAGACCCACCTGTTCAACACTGCATTCAACATTTAACCCACAGCATCTAACCCCTGACTATCTCCTCTCCTTCTCCCTCCTTTGTGCTTTGAATATTTCCCTAATGATTCTTCTTTTTTTGCAATTGTTTTTATGTTTTGCTATGCATTATGTTTTGCACTCTGTCAAAGCGTCTTTGGGCTTCCTGAAAAGCGCTATATAAAATAAATGCATTATTATTATTATTATTAATATGGTGGATGAGGAAAAGATCCCCATATGGTGGATGAGGTAAATATCCCAATATGGTGGATGAGGTAAAGATCCCAATATGGTGGATGAGGTAAAGATCTCAATATGGTGGATGAGGTAAAGATCCCAATATGGTGAAGGAGATAAAGATCCCAATATGGTGGATGAGGTAAAGATCTCAATATGGCAGAGGAGGTAAACATCTCAATATGGTGAAGGAGATAAAGATCCCAATATGGTGGATGAGGAAAAGTTCCCAAGATGGAGGATGAGGTAAATATCCCAATGTGGTAGATGAGGCAAAGATCCAAATATGGCAGAGGAGGGAAGGATCCCAACATGGCACAGGAGGTAAACATCTCAATATGGTGAAGGAGATAAACATCACAATATGGGGGAAAAGGTAAAGATCCCAATATGTTGGAGGAGGTAAAGATCACAATATGGTGGATGAGGTAAAGATCACAATATGGTGGAAGAGGTAAAGATCCCAATATGGTGGAAGAGGTAAAGATCCTAATATGGTGCAGGAGGTAAAGATCACAATATGATGGATGAGGTAAAGATCACAATATGGTGGAAGAGGTAAAGATCCCAATATGGTGCAGGAGGTAAAGATCACAATATGGAGGATGAGGTAAAGATCACAATATGGTGGAAGAGGTAAAGATCCCAATATGGTGGAAGAGGTAAAGATCCCAAATGGTGCAGGAGGTAAAGATCACAATATGGTGGATGAGGTAAAGATCACAATATGGTGGAAGAGGTAAAGATCCCAATATGGTGCAGGAGGTAAAGATCCCAATATGTTGGAGGAGGTAAAGATCCCAATATGGTGTAGGAGGTAAAGATCCCAATATGTTGGAGGAGGTAAAGATCCCAATATGGTGGAAGAGGTAAAGATCACAGTATGATGGCGGAGTTAAATATCCTAAAATGGTGGAGGAGGTAAAGATCACAATATGGTGGAGGAGTAAAAATCACAATATGGTGGAAGAGGTAAAGATCCCAATATGGTGCAGGAGATAAACATCACAATATGGTGGAAGAGGTAAAGATCCCAATATGGTGGAAGAGGTAAAGATCCCAATATGGTGCAGGAGGTAAAGATCCCAATGCGGTGGGGGAGGTAAAAATCCCAATATGGTGGAGGAGGTAAAGATCACACTATGGTGGAGGAGTAAAAATCACAATATGATGGAGGAGGTAAAGATCACAATATGGTGGAGGAGGTAAAAATCTCATTATGGTGGAGGAGGTAAAGATCACACTATGGTGGAGGAGTAAAAATCACAATATGGTGCAGGAGGTAAAGATCACAATATGGTGGAGGAGGTAAAAATCTCAATATGGTGAATTAGGTAAAAATCACAATATGGTGGAGGAGTAAAAATCACAATATGGTGGAGGAGGTAAAGATCACAATATGGTGGAGAAGGTAAAGATCACAATATGGCGGAGGAGGAAAAGATCACAATATGGTGGAGGAGGTAAAATCACAATATGGTGGAGGAGGTAAAGATCACAATATGGTGGAGGAGTTAAAAATCTCAATATGGTGGATTAGGTAAAAATCACAATATGGTGGAGGAGGTAAAGATCACAATATGGTGTAGGAGGTAAAAATCACAATATGGTGCAGGAGTAAAAATCACAATGTGGTGGAGGAGGTAAAGATCACAATATGGTGGAGGAGGTAAAGATCACAATATGGTGTAGGAGGTAAAGATCACAATATGGTGAAGGAGATAAACATCACAATATGGGGGAAAGGGTAAAGATCCCAATCTGTTGGAGGAGGTAAAGATCCCAATATGGTGGATGAGGTAAAGATCCCAATATGGTGGATGAGGAAAAAATCACAATATGGTGGATGAGGTAAACATCCCAATATGGTGGATGAGGTAAAGATCCCAATATGGTGGATGAGGTAAACATCCCAATATGGTGGATGAGGTAAAGATCCCAATGTGGTGGATGACGTAAAGATGCCAATATGTCAGAGGAGGTACACATCTCAATATGGTGAAGGAGATAATGATCACAATATGGTGGATGAGGTAAAGATCCCAATATGGTGGATGAGGTAAACATCCCAATGTGGTGGATGACATAAAGATCCCAATATGGTGGATGAGGTAAAGATCTCAATATGGTGGATGAGGTAAAGATCCCCATATGGTGGATGAGGTAAAGATCCCAATATGGTGGATGAGGTAAAGATCCCAATATGGTGGATGAGGTAAAGATCTCAATATGGAGGATGAGGTAAAGATCCCAATATGGTGAAGGAGATAAAGATCCCAATATGGTGGATGAGGTAAAGATCTCAATATGGCAGAGGAGGTAAACATCTCAATATGGTGAAGGAGATAAAGATCCCAATATGGTGGCTGAGGAAAAGTTCCCAAGATGGAGGATGAGGTAAATATCCCAATGTGGTAGATGAGTCAAAGATCCAAATATGGCAGAGGAGGGAAGGATCCCAACATGGCAGAGGAGGTAAACATCTCAATATGGTGAAGGAGATAAACATCACAATATGGGGGAAAAGGTAAAGATCCCAATATGTTGGAGGAGGTAAAGATCACAATATGGTGGATGAGGTAAAGATCACAATATGGTGGAAGAGGTAAAGATCCCAATATGGTGGAAGAGGTAAAGATCCTAATATGGTGCAGGAGGTAAAGATCACAATATGATGGATGAGGTAAAGATCACAATATGGTGGAGGAGGTAAAGATCACAATATGGTGCAGGAGGTAAAGATCCCAATATGGTGAAGGAGATAAACATCATAATATGGGGGAAAAGGTAAAGATCCCAATATGTTGGAGGAGGTAAAGATCACGATATGGTGGATGAGGTAAAGATCACAATATGGTGGAAGAGGTAAAGATCCCAATATGGTGCAGGAGGTAAAGATCACAATATGGAGGATGAGGTAAAGATCACAATATGGTGGAAGAGGTAAAGATCCCAATATGGTGGAAGAGGTAAAGATCCCAAATGGTGCAGGAGGTAAAGATCACAATATGGTGGATGAGGTAAAGATCACAATATGGTGGAAGAGGTAAAGATCCCAATATGGTGCAGGAGGTAAAGATCCCAATATGGTGGATGAGGTAAAGATCCCAATGTGGTGGATGACGTAAAGATGCCAATATGTCAGAGGAGGTACACATCTCAATATGGTGAAGGAGATAATGATCACAATATGGTGGATGAGGTAAAGATCCCAATATGGTGGATGAGGTAAAGATTCCAATGTGGTGGATGACATAAAGATCCCAATATGGTGGATGAGGTAAAGATCTCAATATGGTGGATGAGGTAAAGATCCCCATATGGTGGATGAGGTAAAGATCCCAATATGGTGGATGAGGTAAAGATCCCAATATGGTGGATGAGGTAAAGATCCCAATATGGTGAAGGAGATAAAGATCCCAATATGGTGGATGAGGTAAAGATCTCAATATGGCAGAGGAGGTAAACATCTCAATATGGTGAAGGAGATAAAGATCCCAATATGGTGGATGAGGTAAAGATCTCAATATGGTGAAGGAGATAAAGATCCCAATATGGTGGATGAGGTAAAGATCTCAATATGGTGGATGAGGTAAACATCTCAATATGGTGAAGGAGATAAAGATCCCAATATGGTGGATGAGGAAAAGTTCCCAAGATGGAGGATGAGGTAAATATCCCAATGTGGTAGATGAGGCAAAGATCCAAATATGGCAGAGGAGGGAAGGATCCCAACATGGCAGAGGAGGTAAACATCTCAATATGGTGAAGGAGATAAACATCACAATATGGGGAAAAAGGTAAAGATCCCAATATGTTGGAGGAGGTAAAGATCACAATATGGTGGATGAGGTAAAGATCACAATATGGTGGAAGAGGTAAAGATCCCAATATGGTGGAAGAGGTAAAGATCCCAATATGTTGGAGGAGGTAAAGTTCACGATATGGTGGATGAGGTAAAGATCACAATATGGTGGAAGAGGTAAAGATCCCAATATGGTGCAGGAGGTAAAGATCACAATATGGAGGATGAGGTAAAGATCACAATATGGTGGAAGAGGTAAAGATCCCAATATGGTGGAAGAGGTAAAGATCCCAAATGGTGCAGGAGGTAAAGATCACAATATGGTGGATGAGGTAAAGATCACAATATGGTGGAAGAGGTAAAGATCCCAATATGGTGCAGGAGGTAAAGATCCCAATATGTTGGAGGAGGTAAAGATCCCAATATGGTGGAAGAGGTAAAGATCACAGTATGATGGCGGAGTTAAATATCCTAAAATGGTGGAGGAGGTAAAGATCACAATATGGTGGAGGAGTAAAAATCACAATATGGTGGCAGAGGTAAAGATCCCAATATGGTGCAGGAGATAAACATCACAATATGTTGGAAGAGGTAAAGATCCCAATATGGTGGAAGAGGTAAAGATCCCAATATGTTGCAGGAGGTAAAGATCCCAATGCGGTGGGGGAGGTAAAAATCCCAATATGGTGGAGGAGGTAAAGATCACACTATGGTGGAGGGGTAAAAATCACAATATGGTGGAGGAGGTAAAGATCACAATATGGTGGAGGAGGTAAAAATCTCAATATGGTGGAGGAGGTAAAGATCACACTATGGTGGAGGAGTAAAAATCACAATATGGTGGAGGAGGTAAAGATCACAATATGGTGGAGGAGGTAAAAATCTCAATATGGTGGATTAGGTAAAAATCACAATATGGTGGAGGAGTAAAAATCACAATATGGTGGAGGAGGTAAAGATCACAATATGGTGGAGAAGGTAAAGATCACAATATGGTGGAGGAGGTAAAGATCACAATATGGTGGAGGAGGTAAAATCACAATATGGTGGAGGAGGTAAAGATCACAATATGGTGGAGGAGGTAAAAATCTCAATATGGTGGATTAGGTAAAAATCACAATATGGTGGAGGAGGTAAAGATCACAATATGGTGTAGGAGGTAAAAATCACAATATGGTGCAGGAGTAAAAATCACAATGTGGTGGAGGAGGTAAAGATCACAATATGGTGGAGGAGGTAAAGATCACAATATGGTGAAGGAGATAAACATCACAATATGGGGGAAAGGGTAAAGATCCCAATCTGTTGGAGGAGGTAAAGATCCCAATATGGTGGATGAGGTAAAGATCCCAATATGGTGGATGAGGAAAAAATCACAATATGGTGGATGAGGTAAACATCCCAATATGGTGGATGAGGTAAAGATCCCAATATGGTGGATGAGGTAAACATCCCAATATGGTGGATGAGGTAAAGATCCCAATGTGGTGGATGACGTAAAGATGCCAATATGTCAGAGGAGGTACACATCTCAAGATGGTGAAGGAGATAATGATCACAATATGGTGGATGAGGTAAAGATCCCAATATGGTGGATGAGGTAAAGATCTCAATATGGTGGATGAGGTAAAGATCCCCATATGGTGGATGAGGTAAAGATCCCAATATGGTGGATGAGGTAAAGATCCCAATATGGTGGATGAGGTAAAGATCTCAATATGGTGGATGAGGTAAAGATCCCAATATGGTGGATGAGGTAAAGATCTCAACATAGTGGATGAGGTAAAGATCCCAATATGGTGAAGGAGATAAAGATCCCAATATGGTGGATGAGGTAAAGATCTCAATATGGCAGAGGAGGTAAACATCTCAATATGGTGAAGGAGATAAAGATCCCAATATGGTGGATGAGGAAAAGTTCCCAAGATGGAGGATGAGGTAAATATCCCAATGTGGTAGATGAGGCATAGATCCAAATATGGCAGAGGAGGGAAAGATCCCAACATGGCAGAGGAGGTAAACATCTCAATATGGTGAAGGAGATAAACATCACAATATGGGGGAAAAGGTAAAGATCCCAATATGTTGGAGGAGGTAAAGATCACAATATGGTGGATGAGGTAAAGATCACAATATGGTGGAAGAGGTAAAGATCCCAATATGGTGGAAGAGGTAAAGATCCTAATATGGTGCAGGAGGTAAAGATCACAATATGATGGATGAGGTAAAGATCACAATATGGTGGAAGAGGTAAATATCCCAATATGGTGGATGAGGTAAAGATCCCAATATGGTGGATGAGGTAAAGATCCCAATATGGTGGATGAGGTAAAAATCACAATATGGTGGATGAGGTAAACATCCCAATATGGTGGATGAAGTAAAGATCCCAATATGGTGGATGAGGTAAACATCCCAATATGGTGGATGAGGTAAAGATCCCAATGTGGTGGATGACGTAAAGATGCCAATATGTCAGAGGAGGTACACATCTCAATATGGTGAAGGAGATAAACATCATAATATGGGGGAAAAGGTAAAGATCCCAATATGTTGGAGGAGGTAAAGATCACGATATGGTGGATGAGGTAAAGATCACAATATGGTGGAAGAGGTAAAGATCCCAATATGGTGCAGGAGGCAAAGATCACAATATGGAGGATGAGGTAAAGATCACAATATGGTGGAAGAGGTAAAGATCCCAATATGGTGGAAGAGGTAAAGATCCCAAATGGTGCAGGAGGTAAAGATCACAATATGGTGGATGAGGTAAAGATCACAATATGGTGGAAGAGGTAAAGATCCCAATATGGTGCAGGAGGTAAAGATCCCAATATGTTGGAGGAGGTAAAGATCCCAATATGGTGTAGGAGGTAAAGATCCCAATATGTTGGAGGAGGTAAAGATCCCAATATGGTGGAAGAGGTAAAGATCACAGTATGATGGCGGAGTTAAATATCCTAAAATGGTGGAGGAGGTAAAGATCACAATATGGTGGAGGAGTAAAAATCACAATATGGTGGAAGAGGTAAAGATCCCAATATGGTGCAGGAGATAAACATCACAATATGGTGGAAGAGGTAAAGATCCCAATATGGTGGAAGAGGTAAAGATCCCAATATGGTGCAGGAGGTAAAGATCCCAATGCGGTGGGGGAGGTAAAAATCCCAATATGGTGGAGGAGGTAAAGATCACACTATGGTGGAGGAGTAAAAATCACAATATGGTGGGGGAGGTAAAGATCACAATATGGTGGAGGAGGTAAAAATCTCAATATGGTGGAGGAGGTAAAGATCACACTATGGTGGAGGAGTAAAAATCACAATATGGTGGAGGAGGTAAAGATCACAATATGGTGGAGGAGGTAAAAATCTCAATATGGTGAATTAGGTAAAAATCACAATATGGTGGAGGAGTAAAAATCACAATATGGTGGAGGAGGTAAAGATCACAATATGGTGGAGAAGGTAAAGATCACAATATGGTGGAGGAGGTAAAGATCACAATATGGTGGAGGAGGTAAAATCACAATATGGTGGAGGAGGTAAAGATCACAATATGGTGGAGGAGGTAAAAATCTCAATATGGTGGATTTGGTAAAATCACAATATGGTGGAGGAGGTAAAGATCACAATATGGTGGAGGAGGTAAAAATCACAATATGGTGGAGGAGGTAAAGACCACAATATGGTGGAGAAGGTAAAGATCACAATATGGTGGAGGAGGTAAAGATCACAATATGGTGGAGGAGGTAAAATCACAATATGGTGGAGGAGGTAAAGATCACACTATGGTGGAGGAGTAAAAATCACAATATGGTGGAGGAGGTAAAGATCACAATATGGTGGAGGAGGTAAAAATCTCAATATGGTGAATTAGGTAAAAATCACAATATGGTGGAGGAGTAAAAATCACAATATGGTGGAGGAGGTAAAGATCACAATATGGTGGAGAAGGTAAAGATCACAATATGGTGGAGGAGGTAAAGATCACAATATGGTGGAGGAGGTAAAATCACAATATGGTGGAGGAGATAAAGATCACAATATGGTGGAGGAGGTAAAGATCACAATATGGTGGAGGAGGTAAAATCACAATATGGTGGAGGAGGTAAAGATCACAATATGGTGGAGGAGGTAAAAATCTCAATATGGTGGATTTGGTAAAAATCACAATATGGTGGAGGAGGTAAAGATCACAATATGGTGTAGGAGGTAAAAATCACAATATGGTGCAGGAGTAAAAATCACAATGTGGTGGAGGAGGTAAAGATCACAATATGGTGTAGGAGGTAAAGATCACAATATGGTGAAGGAGATAAACATCACAATATGGGGGAAAGGGTAAAGATCCCAATCTGTTGGAGGAGGTAAAGATCCCAATATGGTGGATGAGGTAAAGATCCCAATATGGTGGATGAGGAAAAAATCACAATATGGTGGATGAGGTAAACATCCCAATATGGTGGATGAGGTAAAGATCCCAATATGGTGGATGAGGTAAACATCCCAATATGGTGGATGAGGTAAAGATCCCAATGTGGTGGATGACGTAAAGATGCCAATATGTCAGAGGAGGTACACATCTCAATATGGTGAAGGAGATAATGATCACAATATGGTGGATGAGGTAAAGATCCCAATATGGTGGATGAGGTAAAGATCCCAATGTGGTGGATGACATAAAGATCCCAATATGGTGGATGAGGTAAAGATCTCAATATGGTGGATGAGGTAAAGATCCCCATATGGTGGATGAGGTAAAGATCCCAATATGGTGGATGAGGTAAAGATCCCAATATGGTGGATGAGGTAAAGATCTCAATATGGTGGATGAGGTAAAGATCCCAATATGGTGAAGGAGATAAAGATCCCAATATGGTGGATGAGGTAAAGATCTCAATATGGCAGAGGAGGTAAACATCTCAATATGGTGAAGGAGATAAAGAACCCAATATGGTGGCTGAGGAAAAGTTCCCAAGATGGAGGATGAGGTAAATATCCCAATGTGGTAGATGAGGCAAAGATCCAAATATGGCAGAGGAGGGAAGGATCCCAACATGGCAGAGGAGGTAAACATCTCAATATGGTGAAGGAGATAAACATCACAATATGGGGGAAAAGGTAAAGATCCCAATATGTTGGAGGAGGTAAAGATCACAATATGGTGGATGAGGTAAAGATCACAATATGGTGGAAGAGGTAAAGATCCCAATATGGTGGAAGAGGTAAAGATCCTAATATGGTGCAGGAGGTAAAGATCACGATATGGTGGATGAGGTAAAGATCACAATATGGTGGAAGAGGTAAAGATCCCAATATGGTGCAGGAGGTAAAGATCACAATATGGTGCAGGAGGTAAAGATCCCAATATGGTGGAGGAGGTAAAGATCACAATATGGTGCAGGAGGTAAAGATCCCAATATGGTGAAGGAGATAAACATCATAATATGGGGGAAAAGGTAAAGATCCCAATATGTTGGAGGAGGTAAAGATCACGATATGGTGGATGAGGTAAAGATCACAATATGGTGGAAGAGGTAAAGATCCCAATATGGTGCAGGAGGTAAAGATCAAAATATGGAGGATGAGGTAAAGATCACAATATGGTGGAAGAGGTAAAGATCCCAATATGGTGGAAGAGGTAAAGATCCCAAATGGTGCAGGAGGTAAAGATCACAATATGGTGGATGAGGTAAAGATCACAATATGGTGGAAGAGGTAAAGATCCCAATATGGTGCAGGAGGTAAAGATCCCAATATGGTGGATGAGGTAAAGATCCCAATGTGGTGGATGACGTAAAGATGCCAATATGTCAGAGGAGGTACACATCTCAATATGGTGAAGGAGATAAACATCACAATATGGGGGAAAAGGTAAAGATCCCAATATGTTGGAGGAGGTAAAGATCACAATATGGTGGATGAGGTAAAGATCACAATATGGTGGAAGAGGTAAAGATCCCAATATGGTGGAGAAGGTAAAGATCACAATATGGTGGAGGAGGTAAAGATCACAATATGGTGGAGGAGGTAAAATCACAATATGGTGGAGGAGGTAAAGATCACACTATGGTGGAGGAGTAAAAATCACAATATGGTGGAGGAGGTAAAGATCACAATATGGTGGAGGAGGTAAAAATCTCAATATGGTGAATTCGGTAAAAATCACAATATGGTGGAGGAGTAAAAATCACAATATGGTGGAGGATGTAAAGATCACAATATGGTGGAGAAGGTAAAGATCACAATATGGTGGAGGAGGTAAAGATCACAATATGGTGGAGGAGGTAAAATCACAATATGGTGGAGGAGGTAAAGATCACAATATGGTGGAGGAGGTAAAGATCACAATATGGTGGAGGAGGTAAAATCACAATATGGTGGAGGAGGTAAAGATCACAATATGGTGGAGGAGGTAAAAATCTCAATATGGTGGATTTGGTAAAAATCACAATATGGTGGAGGAGGTAAAGATCACAATATGGTGTAGGAGGTAAAAATCACAATATGGTGCAGGAGTAAAAATCACAATGTGGTGGAGGAGGTAAAGATCACAATATGGTGTAGGAGGTAAAGATCACAATATGGTGAAGGAGATAAACATCACAATATGGGGGAAAGGGTAAAGATCCCAATCTGTTGGAGGAGGTAAAGATCCCAATATGGTGGATGAGGTAAAGATCCCAATATGGTGGATGAGGAAAAAATCACAATATGGTGGATGAGGTAAACATCCCAATATGGTGGATGAGGTAAAGATCCCAATATGGTGGATGAGGTAAACATCCCAATATGGTGGATGAGGTAAAGATCCCAATGTGGTGGATGACGTAAAGATGCCAATATGTCAGAGGAGGTACACATCTCAATATGGTGAAGGAGATAATGATCACAATATGGTGGATGAGGTAAAGATCCCAATATGGTGGATGAGGTAAAGATCCCAATGTGGTGGATGACATAAAGATCCCAATATGGTGGATGAGGTAAAGATCTCAATATGGTGGATGAGGTAAAGATCCCCATATGGTGGATGAGGTAAAGATCCCAATATGGTGGATGAGGTAAAGATCCCAATATGGTGGATGAGGTAAAGATCTCAATATGGTGGATGAGGTAAAGATCCCAATATGGTGAAGGAGATAAAGATCCCAATATGGTGGATGAGGTAAAGATCTCAATATGGCAGAGGAGGTAAACATCTCAATATGGTGAAGGAGATAAAGAACCCAATATGGTGGCTGAGGAAAAGTTCCCAAGATGGAGGATGAGGTAAATATCCCAATGTGGTAGATGAGGCAAAGATCCAAATATGGCAGAGGAGGGAAGGATCCCAACATGGCAGAGGAGGTAAACATCTCAATATGGTGAAGGAGATAAACATCACAATATGGGGGAAAAGGTAAAGATCCCAATATGTTGGAGGAGGTAAAGATCACAATATGGTGGATGAGGTAAAGATCACAATATGGTGGAAGAGGTAAAGATCCCAATATGGTGGAAGAGGTAAAGATCCTAATATGGTGCAGGAGGTAAAGATCACAATATGATGGATGAGGTAAAGATCACAATATGGTGGAGGAGGTAAAGATCACAATATGGTGCAGGAGGTAAAGATCCCAATATGGTGAAGGAGATAAACATCATAATATGGGGGAAAAGGTAAAGATCCCAATATGTTGGAGGAGGTAAAGATCACGATATGGTGGATGAGGTAAAGATCACAATATGGTGGAAGAGGTAAAGATCCCAATATGGTGCAGGAGGTAAAGATCACAATATGGAGGATGAGGTAAAGATCACAATATGGTGGAAGAGGTAAAGATCCCAATATGGTGGAAGAGGTAAAGATCCCAAATGGTGCAGGAGGTAAAGATCACAATATGGTGGATGAGGTAAAGATCACAATATGGTGGAAGAGGTAAAGATCCCAATATGGTGCAGGAGGTAAAGATCCCAATATGGTGGATGAGGTAAAGATCCCAATGTGGTGGATGACGTAAAGATGCCAATATGTCAGAGGAGGTACACATCTCAATATGGTGAAGGAGATAATGATCACAATATGGTGGATGAGGTAAAGATCCCAATATGGTGGATGAGGTAAAGATCCCAATGTGGTGGATGACATAAAGATCCCAATATGGTGGATGAGGTAAAGATCTCAATATGGTGGATGAGGTAAAGATCCCCCTATGGTGGATGAGGTAAAAATCCCAATATGGTGGATGAGGTAAAGATCCCAATATGGTGGATGAGGTAAAGATCTCAATATGGTGGATGAGGTAAAGATCCCAATATGCTGAAGGAGATAAAGATCCCAATATGGTGGATGAGGTAAAGATCTCAATATGGCAGAGGAGGTAAACATCTCAATATGGTGAAGGAGATAAAGATCCCAATATGTTGGATGAGGAAAAGTTCCCAAGATGGAGGATGAGGTAAATATCCCAATGTGGTAGATGAGGCAAAGATCCAAATATGGCAGAGGAGGGAAGGATCCCAACATGGCAGAGGAGGTAAACATCTCAATATGGTGAAGGAGATAAACATCACAATATGGGGGAAAAGGTAAAGATCCCAATATGTTGGAGGAGGTAAAGATCACAATATGGTGGATGAGGTAAAGATCACAATATGGTGGAAGAGGTAAAGATCCTAATATGGTGCAGGAGGTAAAGATCACAATATGATGGATGAGGTAAAGATCACAATATGGTGGAGGAGGTAAAGATCACAATATGGTGCAGGAGGTAAAGGTCCCAATATGGTGAAGGAGATAAACATCATAATATGGGGGAAAAGGTAAAGATCCCAATATGTTGGAGGAGGTAAAGATCACGATATGGTGGATGAGGTAAAGATCACAATATGGTGGAAGAGGTAAAGATCCCAATATGGTGCAGGAGGTAAAGATCACAATATGGAGGATGAGGTAAAGATCACAATATGGTGGAAGAGGTAAAGATCCCAATATGGTGGAAGAGGTAAAGATCCCAAATGGTGCAGGAGGTAAAGATCACAATATGGTGGATGAGGTAAAGATCACAATATGGTGGAAGAGGTAAAGATCCCAATATGGTGCAGGAGGTAAAGATCCCAATATGGTGGATGAGGTAAAGATCCCAATGTGGTGGATGACGTAAAGATGCCAATATGTCAGAGGAGGTACACATCTCAATATGGTGAAGGAGATAATGATCACAATATGGTGGATGAGGTAAAGATCCCAATATGGTGGATGAGGTAAAGATCCCAATGTGGTGGATGACATAAAGATCCCAATATGGTGGATGAGGTAAAGATCTCAATATGGTGGATGAGGTAAAGATCCCCCTATGGTGGATGAGGTAAAAATCCCAATATGGTGGATGAGGTAAAGATCCCAATATGGTGGATGAGGTAAAGATCTCAATATGGTGGATGAGGTAAAGATCCCAATATGCTGAAGGAGATAAAGATCCCAATATGGTGGATGAGGTAAAGATCTCAATATGGCAGAGGAGGTAAACATCTCAATATGGTGAAGGAGATAAAGATCCCAATATGTTGGATGAGGAACAGTTCCCAAGATGGAGGATGAGGTAAATATCCCAATGTGGTAGATGAGGCAAAGATCCAAATATGGCAGAGGAGGGAAGGATCCCAACATGGCAGAGGAGGTAAACATCTCAATATGGTGAAGGAGATAAACATCACAATATGGGGGAAAAGGTAAAGATCCCAATATGTTGGAGGAGGTAAAGATCACAATATGGTGGATGAGGTAAAGATCACAATATGGTGGAAGAGGTAAAGATCCCAATATGGTGGAAGAGGTAAAGATCCCAATATGTTGGAGGAGGTAAAGATCACGATATGGTGGATGAGGTAAAGATCACAATATGGTGGAAGAGGTAAAGATCCCAATATGGTGCAGGAGGTAAAGATCACAATATGGAGGATGAGGTAAAGATCACAATATGGTGGAAGAGGTAAAGATCCCAATATGGTGGAAGAGGTAAAGATCCCAAATGGTGCAGGAGGTAAAGATCACAATATGGTGGATGAGGTAAAGATCACAATATGGTGGAAGAGGTAAAGATCCCAATATGGTGCAGGAGGTAAAGATCCCAATATGTTGGAGGAGGTAAAGATCCCAATATGGTGTAGGAGGTAAAGATCCCAATATGTTGGAGGAGGTAAAGATCCCAATATGGTGGAAGAGGTAAAGATCACAGTATGATGGCGGAGTTAAATATCCTAAAATGGTGGAGGAGGTAAAGATCACAATATGGTAGAGGAGTAAAAATCACAATATGTTGGAAGAGGTAAAGGTCCCAATATGGTGGAAGAGGTAAAGATCCCAATATGGTGCAGGAGGTAAAGATCCCAATGCGGTGGGGGAAGTAAAAATCCCAATATGGTGGAGGAGGTAAAGATCACACTATGGTGGAGGAGTAAAAATCACAATATGGTGGAGGAGGTAAAGATCACAATATGGTGGAGGAGGTAAAAATCTCAATATGGTGGAGGAGGTAAAGATCACACTATGGTGGAGGAGTAAAAATCACAATATGGTGGAGGAGGTAAAGATCACAATATGGTGGAGGAGGTAAAAATCTCAATATGGTGGATTAGGTAAAAATCACAATATGGTGGAGGAGTAAAAATCACAATTTGGTGGAGGAGGTAAAGATCACAATATGGTGGAGAAGGTAAAGATCACAATATGGTGGAGGAGGTAAAGATCACAATATGGTGGAGGAGGTAAAGATCACAATATGATGGAGGAGGTAAAAATCTCAATATGGTGGATTAGATAAAAATCACAATATGGTGGAGGAGGTAAAGATCACAATATGGTGTAGGAGGTAAAAATCACAATATGGTGTAGGAGGTAAAGATCACAATATGGTGAAGGAGATAAACATCACAATATGGGGGAAAGGGTAAAGATCCCAATCTGTTGGAGGAGGTAAAGATCCCAATATGGTGGATGAGGTAAAGATCCCAATATGGTGGATGAGGTAAAGATCCCAATATGGTGGATGAGGTAAACATCCCAATATGGTGGATGAGGTAAAGATCCCAATGTGGTGGATGACGTAAAGATGCCAATATGTCAGAGGAGGTACACATCTCAATATGGTGAAGGAGATAATGATCACAATATGGTGGATGAGGTAAAGATCCCAATATGGTGGATGAGGTGAAGATCCCAATGTGGTGGATGACATAAAGATCCCAATATGGTGGATGAGGTAAAGATCTCAATATGGTGGATGAGGTAAAGATCCCCATATGGTGGATGAGGTAAAGATCCCAATATGGTGGATGAGGTAAAGATCCCAATATGGTGGATGAGGTAAATATCTCAATATGGTGGATGAGGTAAAGATCCCAATATGGTGAAGGAGATAAAGATCCCAATATGGTGGATGAGGTAAAGATCTCAATATGGCAGAGGAGGTAAACATCTCAATATGGTGAAGGAGATAAATATCCCAATATGGTGGATGAGGAAAAGTTCCCAAGATGGAGGATGAGGTAAATATCCCAATGTGGTAGATGAGGCAAAGATCCAAATATGGCAGAGGAGGGAAGGATCCCAACATGGCAGAGGAGGTAAACATCTCAATATGGTGAAGGAGATAAACATCACAATATGGGGGAAAAGGTAAAGATCCCAATATGTTGGAGGAGGTAAAGATCACAATATGGTGGAAGAGGTAAAGATCCCAATATGGTGGAAGAGGTAAAGATCCTAATATGGTGCAGGAGGTAAAGATCACAATATGATGGATGAGGTTAAGATCACAATATGATGGAAGAGGTAAAGATCCCAATATGGTGCAGGAGGTAAAGATCCCAATATGGTGAAGGAGATAAACATCATAATATTGGGGAAAAGGTAAAGATCCCAATATGTTGGAGGAGGTAAAGATCACGATATGGTGGATGAGGTAAAGATCACAATATGGTGGAAGAGGTAAAGATCCCAATATGGTGCAGGAGGTAAAGATCACAATATGGAGGATGAGGTAAAGATCACAATATGGTGGAAGAGGTAAAGATCCCAATATGGTGGAAGAGGTAAAAATCCCAAATGGTGCAGGAGGTAAAGATCACAATATGGTGGATGAGGTAAAGATCACAATATGGTGGAAGAGGTAAAGATCCCAATATGGTGCAGGAGGTAAAGATCCCAATATGGTGGATGAGGTAAAGATCCCAATGTGGTGGATGACGTAAAGATGCCAATATGTCAGAGGAGGTACACATCTCAATATGGTGAAGGAGATAATGATCACAATATGGTGGATGAGGTAAAGATCCCAATATGGTGGATGAGGTAAAGATCCCAATGTGGTGGATGACATAAAGATCCCAATATGGTGGATGAGGTAAAGATCCCAATATGGTGGATGAGGTAAAGATCTCAATATGGTGGATGAGGTAAAGATCCCAATATGCTGAAGGAGATAAAGATCCCAATATGGTGGATGAGGTAAAGATCTCAATATGGCAGAGGAGGTAAACATCTCAATATGGTGAAGGAGATAAAGATCCCAATATGTTGGATGAGGAACAGTTCCCAAGATGGAGGATGAGGTAAATATCCCAATGTGGTAGATGAGGCAAAGATCCAAATATGGCAGAGGAGGGAAGGATCCCAACATGGCAGAGGAGGTAAACATCTCAATATGGTGAAGGAGATAAACATCACAATATGGGGGAAAAGGTAAAGATCCCAATATGTTGGAGGAGGTAAAGATCACAATATGGTGGATGAGGTAAAGATCACAATATGGTGGAAGAGGTAAAGATCCCAATATGGTGGAAGAGGTAAAGATCCCAATATGTTGGAGGAGGTAAAGATCACGATATGGTGGATGAGGTAAAGATCACAATATGGTGGAAGAGGTAAAGATCCCAATATGGTGCAGGAGGTAAAGATCACAATATGGAGGATGAGGTAAAGATCACAATATGGTGGAAGAGGTAAAGATCCCAATATGGTGGAAGAGGTAAAGATCCCAAATGGTGCAGGAGGTAAAGATCACAATATGGTGGATGAGGTAAAGATCACAATATGGTGGAAGAGGTAAAGATCCCAATATGGTGCAGGAGGTAAAGATCCCAATATGTTGGAGGAGGTAAAGATCCCAATATGGTGTAGGAGGTAAAGATCCCAATATGTTGGAGGAGGTAAAGATCCCAATATGGTGGAAGAGGTAAAGATCACAGTATGATGGCGGAGTTAAATATCCTAAAATGGTGGAGGAGGTAAAGATCACAATATGGTAGAGGAGTAAAAATCACAATATGTTGGAAGAGGTAAAGGTCCCAATATGGTGGAAGAGGTAAAGATCCCAATATGGTGCAGGAGGTAAAGATCCCAATGCGGTGGGGGAAGTAAAAATCCCAATATGGTGGAGGAGGTAAAGATCACACTATGGTGGAGGAGTAAAAATCACAATATGGTGGAGGAGGTAAAGATCACAATATGGTGGAGGAGGTAAAAATCTCAATATGGTGGAGGAGGTAAAGATCACACTATGGTGGAGGAGTAAAAATCACAATATGGTGGAGGAGGTAAAGATCACAATATGGTGGAGGAGGTAAAAATCTCAATATGGTGGATTAGGTAAAAATCACAATATGGTGGAGGAGTAAAAATCACAATTTGGTGGAGGAGGTAAAGATCACAATATGGTGGAGAAGGTAAAGATCACAATATGGTGGAGGAGGTAAAGATCACAATATGGTGGAGGAGGTAAAGATCACAATATGATGGAGGAGGTAAAAATCTCAATATGGTGGATTAGATAAAAATCACAATATGGTGGAGGAGGTAAAGATCACAATATGGTGTAGGAGGTAAAAATCACAATATGGTGTAGGAGGTAAAGATCACAATATGGTGAAGGAGATAAACATCACAATATGGGGGAAAGGGTAAAGATCCCAATCTGTTGGAGGAGGTAAAGATCCCAATATGGTGGATGAGGTAAAGATCCCAATATGGTGGATGAGGTAAAGATCCCAATATGGTGGATGAGGTAAACATCCCAATATGGTGGATGAGGTAAAGATCCCAATGTGGTGGATGACGTAAAGATGCCAATATGTCAGAGGAGGTACACATCTCAATATGGTGAAGGAGATAATGATCACAATATGGTGGATGAGGTAAAGATCCCAATATGGTGGATGAGGTGAAGATCCCAATGTGGTGGATGACATAAAGATCCCAATATGGTGGATGAGGTAAAGATCTCAATATGGTGGATGAGGTAAAGATCCCCATATGGTGGATGAGGTAAAGATCCCAATATGGTGGATGAGGTAAAGATCCCAATATGGTGGATGAGGTAAATATCTCAATATGGTGGATGAGGTAAAGATCCCAATATGGTGAAGGAGATAAAGATCCCAATATGGTGGATGAGGTAAAGATCTCAATATGGCAGAGGAGGTAAACATCTCAATATGGTGAAGGAGATAAATATCCCAATATGGTGGATGAGGAAAAGTTCCCAAGATGGAGGATGAGGTAAATATCCCAATGTGGTAGATGAGGCAAAGATCCAAATATGGCAGAGGAGGGAAGGATCCCAACATGGCAGAGGAGGTAAACATCTCAATATGGTGAAGGAGATAAACATCACAATATGGGGGAAAAGGTAAAGATCCCAATATGTTGGAGGAGGTAAAGATCACAATATGGTGGAAGAGGTAAAGATCCCAATATGGTGGAAGAGGTAAAGATCCTAATATGGTGCAGGAGGTAAAGATCACAATATGATGGATGAGGTTAAGATCACAATATGATGGAAGAGGTAAAGATCCCAATATGGTGCAGGAGGTAAAGATCCCAATATGGTGAAGGAGATAAACATCATAATATTGGGGAAAAGGTAAAGATCCCAATATGTTGGAGGAGGTAAAGATCACGATATGGTGGATGAGGTAAAGATCACAATATGGTGGAAGAGGTAAAGATCCCAATATGGTGCAGGAGGTAAAGATCACAATATGGAGGATGAGGTAAAGATCACAATATGGTGGAAGAGGTAAAGATCCCAATATGGTGGAAGAGGTAAAAATCCCAAATGGTGCAGGAGGTAAAGATCACAATATGGTGGATGAGGTAAAGATCACAATATGGTGGAAGAGGTAAAGATCCCAATATGGTGCAGGAGGTAAAGATCCCAATATGGTGGATGAGGTAAAGATCCCAATGTGGTGGATGACGTAAAGATGCCAATATGTCAGAGGAGGTACACATCTCAATATGGTGAAGGAGATAATGATCACAATATGGTGGATGAGGTAAAGATCCCAATATGGTGGATGAGGTAAAGATCCCAATGTGGTGGATGACATAAAGATCCCAATATGGTGGATGAGGTAAAGATCTCAATATGGTGGATGAGGTAAAGATCCCCCTATGGTGGATGAGGTAAAAATCCCAATATGGTGGATGAGGTAAAGATCCCAATATGGTGGATGAGGTAAAGATCTCAATATGGTGGATGAGGTAAAGATCCCAATATGCTGAAGGAGATAAAGATCCCAATATGGTGGATGAGGTAAAGATCTCAATATGGCAGAGGAGGTAAACATCTCAATATGGTGAAGGAGATAAAGATCCCAATATGTTGGATGAGGAAAAGTTCCCAAGATGGAGGATGAGGTAAATATCCCAATGTGGTAGATGAGGCAAAGATCCAAATATGGCAGAGGAGGGAAGGATCCCAACATGGCAGAGGAGGTAAACATCTCAATATGGTGAAGGAGATAAACATCACAATATGGGGGAAAAGGTAAAGATCCCAATATGTTGGAGGAGGTAAAGATCACAATATGGTGGATGAGGTAAAGATCACAATATGGTGGAAGAGGTAAAGATCCCAATATGGTGGAAGAGGTAAAGATCCCAATATGTTGGAGGAGGTAAAGATCACGATATGGTGGATGAGGTAAAGATCACAATATGGTGGAAGAGGTAAAGATCCCAATATGGTGCAGGAGGTAAAGATCACAATATGGAGGATGAGGTAAAGATCACAATATGGTGGAAGAGGTAAAGATCCCAATATGGTGGAAGAGGTAAAGATCCCAAATGGTGCAGGAGGTAAAGATCACAATATGGTGGATGAGGTAAAGATCACAATATGGTGGAAGAGGTAAAGATCCCAATATGGTGCAGGAGGTAAAGATCCCAATATGTTGGAGGAGGTAAAGATCCCAATATGGTGTAGGAGGTAAAGATCCCAATATGTTGGAGGAGGTAAAGATCCCAATATGGTGGAAGAGGTAAAGATCACAGTATGATGGCGGAGTTAAATATCCTAAAATGGTGGAGGAGGTAAAGATCACAATATGGTAGAGGAGTAAAAATCACAATATGTTGGAAGAGGTAAAGGTCCCAATATGGTGGAAGAGGTAAAGATCCCAATATGGTGCAGGAGGTAAAGATCCCAATGCGGTGGGGGAAGTAAAAATCCCAATATGGTGGAGGAGGTAAAGATCACACTATGGTGGAGGAGTAAAAATCACAATATGGTGGAGGAGGTAAAGATCACAATATGGTGGAGGAGGTAAAAATCTCAATATGGTGGAGGAGGTAAAGATCACACTATGGTGGAGGAGTAAAAATCACAATATGGTGGAGGAGGTAAAGATCACAATATGGTGGAGGAGGTAAAAATCTCAATATGGTGGATTAGGTAAAAATCACAATATGGTGGAGGAGTAAAAATCACAATATGGTGGAGGAGGTAAAGATCACAATATGGTGGAGAAGGTAAAGATCACAATATGGTGGAGGAGGTAAAGATCACAATATGGTGGAGGAGGTAAAGATCACAATATGATGGAGGAGGTAAAAATCTCAATATGGTGGATTAGATAAAAATCACAATATGGTGGAGGAGGTAAAGATCACAATATGGTGTAGGAGGTAAAAATCACAATATGGTGTAGGAGGTAAAGATCACAATATGGTGAAGGAGATAAACATCACAATATGGGGGAAAGGGTAAAGATCCCAATCTGTTGGAGGAGGTAAAGATCCCAATATGGTGGATGAGGTAAAGATCCCAATATGGTGGATGAGGTAAAGATCCCAATATGGTGGATGAGGTAAACATCCCAATATGGTGGATGAGGTAAAGATCCCAATGTGGTGGATGACGTAAAGATGTCAATATGTCAGAGGAGGTACACATCTCAATATGGTGAAGGAGATAATGATCACAATATGGTGGATGAGGTAAAGATCCCAATATGGTGGATGAGGTGAAGATCCCAATGTGGTGGATGACATAAAGATCCCAATATGGTGGATGAGGTAAAGATCTCAATATGGTGGATGAGGTAAAGATCCCCATATGGTGGATGAGGTAAAGATCCCAATATGGTGGATGAGGTAAAGATCCCAATATGGTGGATGAGGTAAAGATCTCAATATGGTGGATGAGGTAAAGATCCCAATATGGTGGATGAGGTAAAGATCTCAATATGGTGGATGAGGTAAAGATCCCAATATGGTGGATGAGGTAAAGATCCCAATATGGTGGATGAGGTAAAGATCTCAATATGGTGGATGAGGTAAAGATCCCAATATGGTGAAGGAGATAAAGATCCCAATATGGTGGATGAGGTAAAGATCTCAATATGGCAGAGGAGGTAAACATCTCAATATGGTGAAGGAGATAAAGATCCCAATATGGTGGATGAGGAAAAGTTCCCAAGATGGAGGATGAGGTAAATATCCCAATGTGGTAGATGAGGCAAAGATCCAAATATGGCAGAGGAGGGAAGGATCCCAACATGGCAGAGGAGGTAAACATCTCAATATGGTGAAGGAGATAAACATCACAATATGGGGGAAAAGGTAAAGATCCCAATATGTTGGAGGAGGTAAAGATCACAATATGGTGGAAGAGGTAAAGATCCCAATATGGTGGAAGAGGTAAAGATCCTAATATGGTGCAGGAGGTAAAGATCACAATATGATGGATGAGGTAAAGATCACAATATGATGGAAGAGGTAAAGATCCCAATATGGTGCAGGAGGTAAAGATCCCAATATGGTGAAGGAGATAAACATCATAATATTGGGGAAAAGGTAAAGATCCCAATATGTTGGAGGAGGTAAAGATCACGATATGGTGGATGAGGTAAAGATCACAATATGGTGGAAGAGGTAAAGATCCCAATATGGTGCAGGAGGTAAAGATCACAATATGGAGGATGAGGTAAAGATCACAATATGGTGGAAGAGGTAAAGATCCCAATATGGTGGAAGAGGTAAAGATCCCAAATGGTGCAGGAGGTAAAGATCACAATATGGTGGATGAGGTAAAGATCACAATATGGTGGAAGAGGTAAAGATCCCAATATGGTGCAGGAGGTAAAGATCCCAATATGTTGGAGGAGGTAAAGATCCCAATATGGTGTCGGAGGTAAAGATCCCAATATGTTGGAGGAGGTAAAGATCCCAATATGGTGGAAGAGGTAAAGATCACAGTATGATGGCGGAGTTAAATATCCTAAAATGGTGGAGGAGGTAAAGATCACAATATGGTGGAGGAGTAAAAATCACAATATGGTGGAAGAGGTAAAGATCCCAATATGGTGCAGGAGATAAACATCACAATATGGTGGAAGAGGTAAAGATCCCAATATGGTGGAAGAGGTAAAGATCCCAATATGGTGCAGGAGGTAAAGATCCCAATGCGGTGGGGGAGGTAAAAATCCCAATATGGTGGAGGAGGTAAAGTCACACTATGGTGGAGGAGTAAAAATCACAATATGGTGGAGGAGGTAAAGATCACAATATGGTGGAGGAGGTAAAAATCTCAATATGGTGGAGGAGGTAAAGATCACACTATGGTGGAGGAGTAAAAATCACAATATGGTGGATTAGGTAAAAATCACAATATGGTGGAGGAGTAAAAATCACAATATGGTGGAGGAGGTAAAGATCACAATATGGTGGAGGAGGTAAAGATCACAATATGGTGGAGGAGGTAAAAATCACAATATGGTGCAGGAGTAAAAATCACAATGTGGTGGAGGAGGTAAAGATCACAATATGGTGGAGGAGGTAAAGATCACAATATGGTGGAGGAGGTAAAGATCCCAATATGGTAGAGGAGGTAAAAATCCCAATATGGCGGAGGAGGTGGAGGTGGGAGATCACCTGGGGGCAAGTGACCACAACATAATAAGCACAACTGTATTGTGGAAATGTGAAATTTCGAATAGTTGTTGTTGGATTTTAGGAGGGTAAACTGAAGGAATGAGAAGTGATTTGTGTGCTTTAGATTTGGTAGAGTTAATATAAGTTGTCGGTCTGCATCAGAGAGGTGGGCAACCTTGAAGGGGCAAATGTGTAGGTTGCAGAGTAGGTATATTCCAGTGAGGTGTAAAGGTAGAGACAGAAAGACAATCGGGTGGCTGGGTACGGAGGTATGCAGTGTAATGAGGACAAACAGAAGGCATTCATTGTTTAAATCGAAAAGAGGTAAGTAAAGGGTTAATAGAAGTCTGGACCCATTGAGGATTTGCTTATTATCCAATCAGGCCACCTGGCATATGGAGCTTCCTGTGACCTTATGTCGGTCTTGGGCCCACATTCCAATTTTATACCATGTGACCATCATTCCTTTCATTTTCCTCAACGTCATATTGCGAGGTCTCCCATGGCCGTTCAACGTCAGGTGCCTCACTTCACGTTGCTGCTAAAGATCCTCAGCTTAGTTTTGATGTTATACTTCTTTGACTTCCAAATTTCGTTGAGTTTCATGCATACAGCCCTTACCTTTTGTGTCCATTCAAGTACATCTGCATCTCCCCCAACCGTTATGGTAACCATGGACCCCAGATAGGTAAACTTGTCGACCTCTCTGATTGGCGAATTGGACATGAATTTGCCCATCTCTGCATCCATGTTATCCTCCTCTGGGGCCTTCTTGTTCTCCAGACTTTTGGTAGCATTTTGTACTTCCGATTGTTTAATCCGTTAATTGTGGATCCCTTCCTGTCTGTTCTTTCACCTCATCGTGACTATCATTGTTCACTCTATTCAAAACCTCCTTCAAGTGTTCTGCCCATCTTTCCATCTGCTCCCTCTCTGAAGTGAGTCTATGTCCTTGTTTATATTTTTCTGGGTTTCCACCTCCAATTCTGTCTGTGGCTAAATGTCTGGAGATATTATAAATGTCTCGCTTCTCAGCTGCTGTGTCTGCTTTTATCCTTCCGTGCAGATTTTTTTTTACAGGTTGTCTTCTTCTTCTTCTTTGTTCGAATGCATCATTGGCTGAGGGCGTGGCTGTGCCACTGATGTAATGTCCTCTGCTAATTAAAGCAGGGATTTGGAATTTGTTCATGTGGTCAGCGATAGCTCGCCTACTCTTCGCAAAGAATACTATGGGATCTTCAATATCCACCAAGGAATGCTGGCAGATATGGGACACCCGTTTAAAGTCCGAGGGACACATTGATGATTCACCTTGCCTGTGAAACACCAGGATGACAGATTATATCGCTGGGTCGGGATTCAAACCCAGGCTAGACAGCTTAGAGGTAATTGAGCATACCTCCACTCCTGTTAGCCCGAAGCTATGTCTCGATTAACATGTGTCCTTTGCATCCTCTGTGTTTTGCAACCTTCTCGTTTATGTTTCAGCTTCTTCCTAACCTCAATTAGATTCCATGTTTTGGTGGAAATCTATGCTTTATTTTTAGTCTTCCTCACTCGAGTAACTTTCTCTGCAGCTTCTCTGTACACATCATTAATCAATTTACGAGCTTCATCCATCACTTCAAAGTCAATGACATTCCCTTCTTTTAATTCTGCAAATCTGTTCTGTGCTTATTTGTTGTATTTCCTCCACAACCCCCCAAAGATGAGCTTATTCACATCAAATCTCTTCCACCTTTGGGTGTGTGCTTTCTTCTATTTCCGTTTCAGATGTGCAATCAGTAGTTGATGGTCACTAAAGATGTCTGCTCCTCTTTCAATTCTTACATCTGCCAATGATCTTCTCCACATCCTTGTTGTCATGAAATGATCGATATGATTGTTGCCCCTCTTGTCTTGGGATGTCCACGTTATTACCCCGCGCGCACAAAGCAAAATGTAGTGTTAAGCAATTGGTCTTCCTGTCTATTTGTCTGTGTGAAGGATGTCATAAAGAACACAAACAACAGGCATGAAGAACTAATGTAACGTGTTAAATAAGGTGGTGTAAAAGGCGCTGCATTATTGGCGGTAAACTTCAGAATTTTTTGTTTTTTGACAATATTTAAAATATTTTTATTTTATTTCAATTTATTTATATACTTGGACACTGGAGAACACAAATTGCCTTTTTGTCACTTTCAAAAATATTTTATTTAGCCGTACCTGGACAAAATATTGTGGCATTTTCATCATCATGAACAATCAAATTTGCTGCTCGCAGACCCCGCCATGTCCTTTTTCCTCAAGAATACGTCGGGTGTTCTATGAACTCTCTAATTTTGTGTATGTTCTTGCGTGGAAATGTGGTTCTTTCAATTTTCGAGCCCATTTGTTTCACAGAACTCCACTAACCTTTCTCCATTTTCATTCCTCACTCCAACTCCATGTTTCACCGTGGTGTGTCCATGTCCTCAGCTATCCTCTTCCACTTTTGCATCGACATCTCCCATTATACAAAGCACATCCTGATGAGCCATTTCATCCACCTCTATCTCCCATCTCTGATATAAAATGTCCAATCTCTGATGAAATTGGGACATAACAACGGATGATTGTCAATTTTGTGGGCTTTGAGTAGGATCATGCCTAAATCATTATTTCATTAATTGGCTGCCATTCCATCAATGACTTCTGGACTCCTTTTGAGTACCAATGCCACTCCATCTCGATGAACACCATCTCCTATACATGAATATAAGACTATTTCTCTGTCTCCCACTCCAATCTGGGGATAACCTTCCCATCTGACTTCATTTACTCCCATTATATCCAAATCATAATATTGTATCTCATTTACAACTTGAGGAATTGTCCTTGCTTCTCTTTAGGGCTTTTACATTCCATGTTCCAATCTTCAATCTTTTATTTGGGTTGGAGTGGAGCCTCTATCATTGATGCCATTACTTTATTTTTGTTTTTGAGTTGGGTCATTCACTTTAAACAGTGCCTGCTGAGACCTTCCGACCGACAATGGTGTGGCTTGAGTCCTCAAAGTTTCTGTGATAACTAATGCTATCGGATGAGTTCCCAGGCATCCAAGAGTCAATTGCAATGACCAACTTGTTGAGAAATAATTAATCTAACAGTTATCGTCGTGTCGAAAATCAAACGTAGACCAGATAGTTCAGAGGCAAGTTTGCTACCACTTTCATCCTGCCAGGCGACTGCCACCTGACCCATATTCAATATTTTCATATGAAAGGCAAAACTTTGCAATGAATCAAAATTCATGGGAATAAAAAAAAAGACGCCAGAATACATGGCTAAAGTACCAAATCGGGAGATCGCAAAATCAAATATCAAAAAAAGAACTACTTTGCATCGCACATAAAGTACTGCAATGTACTGTACTGTAGATTGGTTAAGAGGCTTCGTAAAATAGTTATCTTAGAAATGAAATTAGATGTAATTTCTCCAATGGATGCTGGTGAATGTGCCACTGATGTGGCCAGCTTATTAAGCTTGCCTGCGACTACGATGTGTACCATCTATAAAAATAGGACCCCGGGTCCTGAATCTTACCTGGACCAGGAGCAACAATCACTCAAACCACCGCAGACCAACTTAGACCCTGATATTTTTATGCCGTGAACAAACTTTGGTACATCACGGGTGATGAAAGTTGTAGTCAAGTTCCATCGAAATTGTGTATAGTTTCGGAGAGGAGAGCAAATACCTATTTGTGGGGGGTGGTGGACTCAACTCAATGGTGGACTCAAGAAGAGGAGGTACCACCAACTTTGACTGAAGAGGTTTATTTTTATTTAAACATGTCTGCCAACTGTTTTATTATTTATTTATCTAGGTATGTGTAGTTGAATATAACTGTCATTAATAAAAAGGGTAATATCATAATTACAAAGCAATATATAAAATGTGAAGTGGAGACGTTAGAAACGCACCCTCCATCTGAATTCCATTGATTATTTTGAGGAAAATTGCTTTGATTTACGTCGTCTCGATATAAGAACGCATCCCCGACATAAACCAGTGTCGAACAGTATACCGTACTGGTGATTCTGAGCATTTTTCTTCTCCAGAGCATGAAGGTTCAATTACATTTCTTTGAGATACTGCTTCATGGCAATGGTCCAGTTCACAAGGACAAAGTTGCACAGGCTGTTCTTCACCAGTGTGGGGTTGGACAGTTGAATCAACCACCCTAACTGAGGGCCTTGGCCCCAAATGACTTATTATTTGGTCTGACATCTGAAGTCTGAGCTGCGTTTTAAACGCTTTCAATACAATGATTCTTTGAAGGCCACCATTGATGAGTGGGTAAATGAGCAGTTAGAAGATTATCTATTATCAAGTCATTTCTAGTTTGAAGACAAATGGGATAAATGTGATGAAATGAATGGTCATTACATTGAGAAATCAAGTTGAAAACTTAATATTGTGTGTGTGTGTGTGTGTGTGTGTGTGTGGGTGTGTGTGTAAGAGTGTGTGTGTAAGAGTGTGTGTGTATATATATATATATATATATATATAGATGTATATATGTATATTCAGTCGTGGCAAAAAATATTGGCACCTTTGCACTTTTTTCAAATAATGCACCATTTCTTCCAGAAAATTGTTGAAATAAAAAAATATTTTGGTATGCACATATGTATGTCTTTGGTGTGCAGTGGAACAAAACAAAAAAAGGTGAAAAAAATTACTAAATCTTAGCTTATTCCACACAGAAATCCTAAAATGGCCCGGACAATGGGGGGTGGTGGACCATTGTCCACCATTGTCCACCATTGTCCATTGGCACCTTTTAGAATTTGTTTTAAAATAATGAGATTTCAAGCAGGTGATTCTCCTTTACTTTGGAATTGAACTCACCTATGTTGAGTTGCAGGTTCCTGCAATATAAAAATCACTCATTCAACCAGTTTGAAAAGAGAAAAGGAGTAATTTTGCTCTTTTGTGTCACTGTGTGTAACACAACCTCCCTGGACGTGGCCGCAAGAGAAGCCTTGATTGAAGATTTCAGAGAAAGATTGTTCGAATGGTGGAGAAAGCACTTCAATCAACTTCCAAACAGATTCAAGCTGACCTTCAGACACAAGGAACGACAGTTTCAACTTGTGCCATCTGTCACCAACTCAATGAAAGGGTTGGTATGGTAGGAGACCCAGGAGGACCCCATTGCTGAGAAAGCCCCACTGGATTTTCAAAAACATACCTGAACAAGCCAAACTCCTTCTGGCAGAATGTCCTGTGGACAGATGAGAACAAATTAGAGCTTTTGGTGAAGCACATCATCTCTATGTTTACAGAAACCAAAATGAAACCTTCAAAGAAAAGAACACCTTCCCTACAGCCAAACATGGAGGAGGTTCAGTAATGTATTGGGGTTGCTGTGCTGCCTCTGGCACTGGGTGCCTTGAATGTGTGCATGGCATCATGAAATCAGGAGATTACCAAGGCATTTTAGAACGCAATGTTCCACCCAGTGTCAGAAATCTGGGTCTCCGTCGAAGGTCATGGGACTTGCAGCAGGACAATGACCCCAAACACACTTCAAAAAGCACCCAGGAATTGTTCAAGACAAATGCTGGGCTGTTCCGAAGTGGCCAGCAAAGAGTCCAGATCTAAATCCCATTGAACACCTGTGGGGAGATCAGAAAACAGCAGTTGGGAGAAGGCACCCTTCAAATCTGGGAGAACTGGAGCAGTTTACACAAGAAGAGTGGGCCAACCTGCCAGTAGAGAGGTGTAGGAAGCTCATTCATGGCTATAGGAAGTGCTTGACTGCAGTTGTTTTGTCCAAAGGCTGTACTACCAAATATTAAGTGTAGGGTGTCCATAATTTGGTCAATGCCATTTATTTTTATTTTCTGATTTAAAGGGATAAATTAAGTTCTGAATCAAAAACAAAGGTTCTGTAATATTAACAGTGAAATAAAGAATTGTGGAGACCAAATACTTTTGTCACTTTCGACTTATTTCTTGAGAAAATTGTGAGTTATTTGAAAAATGTGCAAGGGTGTCAATATTTTTGGCCACGACTGAATATATATATATAATATATATATATATATATATATATATATATATATATAAATTTTGTATACTGAATCGAGGCTCGTGAAAGAGCTAACATTTATTTCACAAACAAATCAACCAGACAAACAAAACACACAAAAAGAGGGAGCGGAAGACAAGATGGGGAGAGAAGGGGAAGCACACAACCACAACATTTGAGAGCAGGGAGAGGGCTTGGGGGCAGGAGGCGTGGGAGGGGGAGGGCGGGGGGGAGAGGTATAAAACACAAGGGGACCGAAATTAGCGGGGATAGAAAAGATCAAGGGTGTCCATAAGGTGTCCATAAGTCTAGGGTGTCCATAATTTGGTCAATGCCATTTATTTTTATTTTCTGATTTAAAGGGATAAATTAAGTTCTGAATCAAAAACAAAGGTTCTGTAATATTAACAGTGAAATAAAGAATTACATATACATACATACATATAATATATAAGAGCCGTTGATCTGTGTGTGCACTGTCGCCATTTTTCTCTCAGAGATGGGTGAGCGGATCTTCATCAAACTTTCAGAGGTTCATCAGTGAATGCTTGGAGTGTTTTAAGCAAAAAAACCCAAACATAAAAAAAAAAAGTTCTTTTTTTGGATTTAAAAAAAAATCGCCCTACAGTGCCTAAGCCTTTTTGATTAATGACAGTTATACAAGTACACATTCGCATTGATAAATACAAAAAATTACCAGACATTTCAACACAAATAATTAATAATCAAACAATACTGGAAGTGGTCGAAGTTGGTGGTAAGGTTTCTTCTTCTTCCTGAGCGTCATCATACTTAACTCAGAAACGTGATCAATGGCACATTCACCAGCATATACTCAACAAAATGTAAAATGATGATTTTAGTTGCAAAACGATTAACCTGAATGCAGGGACTGTGAACACATATTATTATCCTTGATGGTCCTTTTTATTTCTGCTTTTCTTTTTCTGTTTATTATTTTGTTTTTACTTGTTTGCTATCTTAATCTTTCCATTTATACTTTAATGTCTACCATTGCATCATTATTTATATCTTTGCATTGAAGGTTTTTTGCAATTTGGGCACCCTTACATTCACTATGCTCTTTGGCTTTAACACCTTCTTTTTACAAGTATCATCCAGTACTGGAGCACACTGTTCCTTCTCGATAATGGTTAGTATCTTAATACCCTGTGGAGATCCCTTTTTGTTGACATTGAAGGTTAATTTTTGAGGAGGTTGAAGGTTAATTTTTGTGGAGGTTGAAGGTTAATTTTTGTGGAGGTTGAAGGTTAATTTTTGTGGAGGTTGAAGGTTAATTTTTGTGGAGGTTGAAGGTTAGGTTTTGTGGAGGTTGAAGTTTAGGTTTTGTGGATATCGAAGGTGAATTTTTGTGGTGGTTGAAGGTTACTTTTTGTGGAAGTTGAAAGTTAATATTTGTGGAAGTTGAAGGTTAATGTTTGTGAAGGTTGTAGATTAATATTTGTGGAAATTGAAGGTTAATGTTTGAGGAAGTTGAAGGTTAATTTTTGTGGAGGTTGAAGCTTAATTTTTGTGGAGTTTGAAGGTTAATTTTTGTGGAGTTTGAAGGTTAATATTTGTGGAAGTTGAAGGTTAATATTTGTGGAAGTTGAAGGTTAATATTTGTGGAAGTTGAAGGTTAATGTTTGAGGAAGTTGAAGGTTAATTTTTGTGGAAGTTGAAGGTTAATTTTTGTGGAAGTTGAAGGGAATTTTTGTGGAAGTTGATGGTTAATTTTTGTGGAAGTTGAAGGTTAATATTTGTGGAAGTTGAAGGTTAATGTTTGTGGAAATTGAAGTTTAATGTTTGAGGAAGTTGAAGGTTTATTTTTGTGGAAGTTGAAGGTTAATTTTTGTGGAAGTTGAAGGTTAATTTTTGTGGAAGTTGAAGGTTAATATTTGTGGAAGTTGAAGGTTAATTTTTGTGGAGTTTGAAGGTTAATATTTGTGGAAGTTGAAGGTTAATATTTGTGGAAGTTGAAGGTTAATTTTTGTGGAAGTTGAAGTTAAATTTTGTGGAAGTTGAAGGTTATTTTTGTGGAAGTTGAAGGTTAATATTTGTGGAAGTTGAAGGTTAATGTTTGTGGAAATTGAAAGTTAATGTTTGAGGAAGTTGAAGGTTAATTTTTGTCGAGGTTGAAGGTTAATTTTTGTGGATGTTGAAGGTTAATTTTTGTGGAAGTTGAAGTTAATTTTTGTAGAAATTGAAGGTTTATTTTTGTGGAAGTTGAAGGTTAATTTTTGTGGAAGTTGAACGTTAATTTTTGTGGAAGTTGAAGGTTAAATTTCATGGAAGTTGAAGGTTCATTTTTGTGGAAGTTGAAGTTTCATATTTGTGGAAGTTGAAGGTTAATGTTTGTGGAGGTTGAAGGTTAGGTTTTGTGGATGTCGAAGGTTAATTTTTGTGGAAGTTGAAGGTTAATTTTTGTGGAAGTTGTAGGTTAATGTTTGTGGAAGTTGAAGGTTAATATTTGTGGAAGTTGAAGGTTAATGTTTGTGGAAGTTGAAGGTTAATATTTGTGGAAGTTGAAGGTTAATGTTTGTGGAAGTTGAGGGTTAATGTTTGTGGAAGATGAAGGTTAATGTTTGTGGAAGTTGAAGGTTAATATTTGTGGAAGTTGAAGGTTAATGTTTGTGGAAGTTGAAGGTTAATATTTGTGGAAGTTGAAGGTTAATGTTTGTGGAAGTTGAAGGTTAATATTTGTGGAGGTTGAAGATTAATATTTGTGGATGTTGAAGGTTAATGTTTGAGGAAGTTGAAGTTTAATTTTTGTGGAGTTTGAAGGATAATGTTTGTGGAAATTGAAGGTTAATGTTTGAGGAAGTTGAAGGTCAATTTTTATGGAGTTTGAAGGTTAATGTTTATGGATGTTGAAGGTTAATGTTTGAGGAAGTTGAAGGTTAATTTTGATGGAGTTTGAAGGTTAATGTTTGTGGAAGTTGACGGTTAATGTTTGTGGATGTTGAAGGTTAATTTTTATGGAGTTTGAAGGTTAATGTTTGAGGAAGTTGAAGGTTAATATTTGTGGATGTTGAAGGTTAATGTTTGAGGAAGTTGAAGGTTAATTTTTATGGAGTTTGAAGGTTATTGTTTGTGGATGTTGAATGTTAATGTTTGAGGAAGTTGAAGGTTAATTTTTATGGAGTTTGAAGGTTAATGGATGTGGAAGTTGAAGGTTAATGTTTGTGGATGTTGGAGGTTAATTTTTATGGAGTTTGAAGGTTAATGTTTGAGGAAGTTGAAGGTTAATGTTTGTGGAAGTTAAAAGTTAATGTTTGTGGATGTTGAAGGTTAATGTTTGAGGAAGTTGAAGGTTAATTTTTATGTAGTTTGAAGGTTAATGTTTGTGGATGTTGAAGGTTAATTTTTGTGGAAGTTGAAGGTTAATATTTGTGGAAGTTGAAGGTTAATTTTTATGGAGTTTGAAGGTTAATGTTTGTGGAAGTTGAAGGTTCATGTTTGTCGATGTTGAAGGTTAATTTTTATGGAGTTTGAAGGTTAATGTTTGAGGAAGTTGAAGGGTCATGTTTGTGGAAGTTGAAGGTTAATGTTTGTGGATGTTGAAGGTTAATTTTTGTGGAAGTTGAACGTTAATTTTTGTGGAAGTTGAAGGTTAAATTTCATGGAAGTTGAAGGTTCATTTTTGTGGAAGTTGAAGGTTCATATTTGTGGAAGTTGAAGGTTAATGTTTGTGGAGGTTGAAGGTTAGGTTTTGTGGATGTCGAAGGTTAATTTTTGTGGAAGTTGAAGGTTAATTTTTGTGGAAGTTGTAGGTTAATGTTTGTGGAAGTTGAAGGTTAATATTTGTGGAAGTTGAAGGTTAATGTTTGTGGAAGTTGAAGGTTAATATTTGTGGAAGTTGAAGGTTAATGTTTGTGGAAGTTGAGGGTTAATGTTTGTGGAAGATGAAGGTTAATGTTTGTGGAAGTTGAAGGTTAATATTTGTGGAAGTTGAAGGTTAATGTTTGTGGAAGTTGAAGGTTAATATTTGTGGAAGTTGAAGGTTAATGTTTGTGGAAGTTGAAGGTTAATATTTGTGGAGGTTGAAGATTAATATTTGTGGATGTTGAAGGTTAATGTTTGAGGAAGTTGAAGTTTAATTTTTGTGGAGTTTGAAGGATAATGTTTGTGGATGTTGAAGGTTAATGTTTGAGGAAGTTGAAGGTTAATTTTGATGTAGTTTGAAGGTTAATGTTTGTGGAAGTTGACGGTTAATGTTTGTGGATGTTGAAGGTTAATTTTTATGGAGTTTGAAGGTTAATGTTTGAGGAAGTTGAAGGTTAATATTTGTGGATGTTGAAGGTTAATGTTTGAGGAAGTTGAAGGTTAATTTTTATGGAGTTTGAAGGTTATTGTTTGTGGATGTTGAATGTTAATGTTTGAGGAAGTTGAAGGTTAATTTTTATGGAGTTTGAAGGTTAATGTTTGTGGAAGTTGAAGGTTAATGTTTGTGGATGTTGGAGGTTAATTTTTATGGAGTTTGAAGGTTAATGTTTGAGGAAGTTGAAGGTTAATGTTTGTGGAAGTTAAAAGTTAATGTTTGTGGATGTTGAAGGTTAATGTTTGAGGAAGTTGAAGGTTAATTTTTATGTAGTTTGAAGGTTAATGTTTGTGGATGTTGAAGGTTAATTTTTGTGGAAGTTGAAGGTTAATATTTGTGGAAGTTGAAGGTTAATTTTTATGGAGTTTGAAGGTTAATGTTTGTGGAAGTTGAAGGTTCATGTTTGTCGATGTTGTAGGTTAATTTTTATGGAGTTTGAAGGTTAATGTTTGAGGAAGTTGAAGGGTCATGTTTGTGGAAGTTGAAGGTTAATGTTTGTGGATGTTGAAGGTTAATGTTTGAGGAAGTTCAAGGTTAATATTTGTGGAAGTAGAAGGTTAATTTTTGTGGAGGTTGAAGATTAATATTTCTGGAAGTTGAAGGTTAATGTTTGAGGAAGTTGAATGTTAATCTTTGTGGAAGTTGAAGGTTAATGTTTGAGGAAGTTGAAGGTTAATTTTTGTGGAAGTTGAAGGTTAATGTTTGAGGAAGTTGAATGTTAATCTTTGTGGAAGTTGAAGATTAATATTTGTGGATGTTGAAGGTTCATGTTTGAGGAAGTTGAAGTTTAATTTTTGAGGAGTTCGAAGGTTAATATTTGTGGATGTTGAAGGTTAATGTTTGAGGAAGTTGAAGTTTAATTTTTATGGAGTTTGAAGGTTAATGTTTGTGGAAGTTGAAGGTTAATGTTTGTGGATGTTGAAGGTTCATTTTTATGGAGTTTGAAGTTAAAGTTTGTGGAAGTTGAAAGTTAATTTTTGTTGAAGTTGAAGGTTACTATTTGTGGAGTTTGAAGGTTAATATTTGTGGATGTTGAAGGTTAATATTTGAGGAAGTTGAAGGTTAATTTTTATGGAGTTTGAAGGTTAATGTTTGTGGATGTTGAAGGTTAATTTTTGTGGAAGTTGAAGGTTAATATTTGTGGAAGTTGAAGGTTAATTTTCATGGAGTTTGAAGGTTAATGTTTGTGGAAGTTGAAGCTTAATGTTTGTGGATGTTGAAGGTTAATGTTTGTGGATGTTGAAGGTTAATGTTTGAGGAAGTTGAAGGTTAATTTTTATGGAGTTTGAAGGTTAATGTTTGAGGAAGTTGAAGGTTAATGTTTGTGGAAGTTGAAGGTTAATTTTTGTGGAGGTTGAAGGTTAATTTTTGTGGAGTTTGAAGGTTAATTTTTGTGGAGTTTGAAGGTTAATATTTGTGGAAGTTGAAGGTTAATATTTGTGGAAGTTGAAGGTTAATATTTGTGGAATTTGAAGGTTAATGTTTGAGGAAGTTGAAGGTTAATTTTTGTGGAAGTTGAAGGTTAATTTTTGTGGAAGTTGAAGGTTAATTTTTGTGGAAGTTGAAGGTTAATTTTTGTGGAAGTTGAAGGTTAATTTTTGTGGAAGTTGAAGGTTAATTTTTGTGGAAGTTGAAGGTTAATATTTGTGGAAGTTGAAGGTTAATGTTTGTGGAAATTGAAGTTTAATGTTTGAGGAAGTTGAAGGTTAATTTTTGTGGAAGTTGAAGGTTAATTTTTGTGGAAGTTGAAGGTTAATTTTTGTGGAAGTTGAAGGTTAATTTTTGTGGAAGTTGAAGGTTAATTTTTGTGGAGTTTGAAGGTTAATATTTGTGGAAGTTGAAGGTTAATATTTGTGGAAGTTGAAGGTTAATATTTGTGGAAGTTGAAGTTTAATTTTTGTGGAAGTTGAAGGTTAATGTTTGTTGAAGTTGAAGGTTAATATTTTTGGAAGTTGAAGGTTAATGTTTGTGGAAGTTGAACGTTAATTTTTGAGGAGGTTGAAGATTAATATTTGTGGATGTTGAAGGTTAATGTTTGAGGAAGTTGAAGTTTAATTTTTGAGGATTTTGAAGGTTAATATTTGTGGATGTTGAAGGTTAATGTTTGAGGAAGTTGAAGTTTAATTTTTATGGAGTTTGAAGGTTAATGTTTGTGGAAGTTGAAGGTTAATGTTTGTGGATGTTGAAGGTTAATTTTTATGGAGTTTGAAGGTTAATGTTTGTGGAAGTTGAAGGTTAATTTTTGTTGAAGTTGAAGGTTAATTTTTGTTGAAGTTGAAGGTTACTATTTGTGGAGTTTGAAGGTTAATATTTGTGGAAGTTGAAGGTTAATATTTGTGGAAGTTGAAGGTTAATATTTGTGGAAGTTGAAGGTTAATATTTGTGGAAGTTGAAGGTTAATGTTTGTGGAAGTTGAAGGTTAATATTTGTGGAGGTTGAAGGTTAATGTTTGTGGAAGTTGAAGATTAATGTTTGTGGAGGTTGAAGATTAATATTTGTGGAGGTTGAAGGTTAATGTTTGTGGAAGTTGAAGGTTAATATTTGTGGAAGTTGAAGGTTAATGTTTGTGGAAGTTGAAGGTTAATATTTATGGAGGTTGAAGGTTAATGTTTGTGGAAGTTGAAGATTAATGTTTGTGGAGGTTGAAGATTAATATTTGTGGAGGTTAAAGGTTAATGTTTGTGGAAGTTGAAGGTTAATATTTGTGGAAGTTGAAGGTTAATATTTGTGGAGGTTAAAGGTTAATGTTTGTGGAAGTTGAAGGTTAATATTTGTGGAAGTTGAAGGTTAATATTTGTGGAAGTTGAAGGTTAATATTTGTGGAGGTTGAAGGTTAATGTTTGTGGAAGTTGAAGGTTAATATTTGTGGAAGTTGAAGGTTAATGTTTGTGGAAGTTGAATGTTAATATTTATGGAGGTTGAAGGTTAATGTTTGTGGAAGTTGAAGATTAATATTTGTGGAGGTTGAAGATTAATATTTGTGGAGGTTAAAGGTTAATGTTTGTGGAAGTTGAAGGTTCATATTTGTGGAGTTTGAAGGTTAATATTTGTGGAGGTTGAAGATTAATATTTGTGGAGGTTGAAGGTCAATATTTGTGGAGGTCGAAGATTAATATTTGTGGAAGTTGAAGGTTAATGTTTGAGGAAGTTGAAGTTTAATTTTTGTGGAAGTTGAAGGTTAATATTTGTGGAGGTTGAAGATTAATATTTGTGGAAGTTGAAGGTTAGTGTTTGAGGAAGTTGAAGGTTAATATTTGTGGAGGTCAAAGATTCATATTTGTGGAGTTTGAAGGTTAATATTTGTAGAAGTTGAAGGTTAATGTTTGTGGATGTTGAAGGTTAATGTTTGTGGAGGTTGAAGATTAATGTTTGTGGAAGTTGAAGGTTAATGTTTGTGGAAGTTGAAGGTTAATGTTTGTGGAAGTTGAAGGTTAATGTTTGTGGAAGTTGAAGGTTAATGTTTGAGGAAGTTGAAGTTTAATTTTTGTGGAGTTTGAAGGTTAATGTTTGTGGATGTTGAAGGTTTATGTTTGAGGAAGTTGAAGGTTAATTTTTATGGAGCTTGAAGGTTCATTTTTGTGGAAGTTGAAGTTTAATTTTTGTGGAGGTTGAAGATTAATATTTGTGGAAGTTGAAGGTTAATTTTTGTGGAGGTTGAAGATTAATATTTGTGGAAGTTGAAGGTTAATGTTTGTGGATGTTGAAGGTTAATGTTTGAGGAAGTTGAAGTTTAATTTTTCTGGAGTTTGAAGGTTAATGTTTGTGGAAGTTGAAGGTTAATGTTTGTGGATGTTGAAGGCTAATATTTGTGGAAGTTGAAGGTTAATGTTTTTGGAAGTTTAAGGTTAATTTTTGTGGAGGTTGAAGATTAATATTTGTGGAAGTTGAATGTTAATGTTTGTGGATGTTGAAGGTTAATGTTTGAGGAAGTTGAAGTTTAATTTTTCTGGCGTTTGAAGGTTAATGTTTGTGGAAGTTGAAGGTTAATGTTTGTGGATGTTGAAGGTTAATTTTTATGGAGTTTGAAGGTTAATGTTTGTGGAAGTTGAAGGTTAATTTTTGATGAAGTTGAAGGTTACTATTTGTGGAGTTTGAAGGTTAATATTTGTGGAAGTTGAAGGTTAATATTTGTGGAAGTTGAAGGTTAATGTTTGTGGAAGTTGAAGGTTAATATTTGTGGAGGTTGAAGGTTAATGTTTGTGGAAGTTGAAGATTAATGTTTGTGGAGGTTGAAGATTAATATTTGTGGAGGTTGAAGGTTAATGTTTGTGGAAGTTGAAGGTTAATATTTGTGGAAGTTGAAGGTTAATGTTTGTGGAAGTTGAAGGTTAATATTTATGGAGGTTGAAGGTTAATGTTTGTGGAAGTTGAAGATTAATGTTTGTGGAAGTTGAAGGTTAATATTTGTGGAAGTTGAAGGTTAATGTTTGTGGAAGTTGAAGGTTAATATTTATGGAGGTTGAAGGTTAATGTTTGTGGAAGTTGAAGATTAATGTTTGTGGAAGTTGAAGGTTAATATTTATGGAGGTTGAAGGTTAATGTTTGTGGAAGTTGAAGATTAATGTTTGTGGAGGTTGAAGATTAATATTTGTGGAGGTTAAAGGTTAATGTTTGTGGAAGTTGAAGGTTAATATTTGTGGAGTTTGAAGGTTAATATTTGTGGAGGTTGAAGATTAATATTTGTGGAAGTTGAAGGTTAATGTTTGAGGAAGTTGAAGTTTAATTTTTGTGGAAGTTGAAGGTTAATATTTGTGGAGGTTGAAGATTAATATTTGTGGAAGTTGAAGGTTAATGTTTGAGGAAGTTGAAGGTTCATATTTGTGGAGGTTGAAGGTCAATATTTGTGGAGGTCGAAGATTAATATTTGTGGAAGTTGAAGGTTAATGTTTGTGGAAGTTGAAGTTTAATTTTTGTGGAAGTTGAAGGTTAATATTTGTGGAGGTTGAAGATTAATATTTGTGGAAGTTGAAGGTTAATGTTTGTGGAAGTTGAAGGTTAATGTTTGTGGAAGTTGAAGATTAATATTTGTGGAAGTTGAAGGTTAATATTTGTGGAAGTTGAAGGTTAATGTTTGTGGAAGTTGAAGGTTAATATTTGTGGAAGTTGAAGGTTAATGTTTGTGGAAGTTGAAGGTTAATATTTATGGAGGTTGAAGGTTAATGTTTGTGGAAGTTGAAGATTAATGTTTGTGGAGGTTGAAGATTAATATTTGTGGAGGTTAAAGGTTAATGTTTGTGGAAGTTGAAGGTTCATATTTGTGGAGTTTGAAGGTTAATATTTGTGGAGGTTGAAGATTAATATTTGTGGAAGTTGAAGGTTAATGTTTGAGGAAGTTGAAGTTTAATTTTTGTGGAAGTTGAAGGTTAATATTTGTGGAGGTTGAAGATTAATATTTGTGGAAGTTGAAGGTTAATGTTTGAGGAAGTTGAAGGTTCATATTTGTGGAGGTTGAAGGTCAATATTTGTGGAGGTCGAAGATTAATATTTGTGGAAGTTGAAGGTTAATGTTTGTGGAAGTTGAAGTTTAATTTTTGTGGAAGTTGAAGGTTAATATTTGTGGAAGTTGAAGGTTAATGTTTGAGGAAGTTGAAGGTTAATATTTGTGGAGGTCGAAGATTCATATTTGTGGAGTTTGAAGGTTAATATTTGTAGAAGTTGAAGGTTAATGTTTGTGGATGTTGAAGGTTAATGTTTGTGGAGGTTGAAGATTAATGTTTGTGGAAGTTGAAGGTTAATGTTTGTGGAAGTTGAAGGTTAATGTTTGTGGAAGTTGAAGGTTAATGTTTGTGGAAGTTGAAGGTTTATGTTTGAGGAAGTTGAAGTTTAATTTTTGTGGAGTTTGAAGGTTAATGTTTGTGGATGTTGAAGGTTTATGTTTGAGGAAGTTGAAGGTTAATTTTTATGGAGTTTGAAGGTTCATTTTTGTGGAAGTTGAAGGTTAATTTTTGTGGAGGTTGAAGATTAATATTTGTGGAAGTTGAAGGTTAATGTTTGAAGAAGTTGAAGGTTAATATTTGTGGAAGTTGAAGGTTCATGTTTTTGGAAGTTTAAGGTTAATTTTTGTGGAGGTTGAAGATTAATATTTGTGGAAGTTGAAGGTTAATGTTTGTGGAAGTTGAAGGTTCATGTTTTTGGAAGTTTAAGGTTAATTTTTGTGGAGGTTGAAGATTAATATTTGTGGAAGTTGAAGATTAATATTTGTGGAAGTTGAAGGTTAATATTTGTGGAAGTTGAAGGTTCATGTTTTTGGAAGTTTAAGGTTAATTTTTGTGGAGGTTGAAGATTAATATTTGTGGAAGTTGAAGGTTAATGTTTGAGGAAGTTGAAGGTTAATGTTTGTGGAGGTTGAATGTTAATCTTTGTGGAGGTTAATACCCAGGAGAGATTGAAGACCTCCAGTCAAACATTGTAATATGTCACAATGATATGGGTTATGTAAATAAACAATGCTCAAAATGGTTTCACACACTATGCAAACCTGGGGCCAAGCCCTGTGTTTTAAGTTAATTTTGTTGTGGATTGAGGCCTGAGGCCTGAATAAGTAAGGGTAGCTTTGTGTGACAATGCACTTTGGCCTTAGTATCAAGGAGGACTGTGGCTTTGCATGAGTTTTGGCATTCAGGCTAAATATTATTTGTTCACCTTTGTCACAACATTTTGATTTTTAACTGTTCTATAGAAATTAGGCATTTCTCTACATTGAGTATAACAGCAGTTGTGTTATGTACGATCATCTAATCTGGTTGTCGAGCTGAGTGCGTGTATCTAACTATGCAAACAATGGTGGATTTTTTTTCTTAACTTAATTTGCAATAGTATTGTATTTGCATTGAGAAACACAAGTACAATATTTAGCAAACACAACACCATCACAAGAGGGAGCATGCAGGCTTGCATGTTAATTGGGAATTTGCAGTCGTTTTTAATGTTGCACTTTGTGATTAAGAATTATGAGTCTTGCATTCAAAATCTAATTAATGATTAGGCTTTGTCGAAGTGCTCTATTTGACTTTGTTGCCAAAAAATGCCCAAAATGTACATGTTATGTCATATAAAATACACAGGGACTGTAAGAAACAAGCAAGCAGGACAAAGTGAAACCCAATGACAGCAGGTAATGGTTGTTTGTAGTTAACTTTCTGAACATAGACATGAATGTGCAGGAAGAGAAATTGGGAGGTAAAACTATAGCAGCAGCAACACACATGCACACACACACACACACACACACACACACACACACACACACACACACACACACACACACACACACACAAACACACACACATGTATACACACACACACACACACACGCGTATACACATACACACACATACACACACACACACGCATGTACACACATACACACACATACACACACATACACACACACACACACACACACGCGCGCGCGCACGTATACACACACACACACACACACACACACACACGAGTATACACATACACACACATACACACACACCCACACACACACGCATGTACACACACACACACACACACAAACACACACGTAATTTAATAAATATCAGACGACATAATAATTTACAGTCAAAATCCCTGGTGTTGGGCTAGCTGCTAGAGTGCCGGCTTAGGATCATAGGATCCTGGGTTCTGAATCTCGGTGATCGCTGAATTAACGCCAGGGGGGTTGACTCAGCCTGTCATAGACTTTGTTGCCAAAAAATGCCCAAAATGTACATGTTATGTCATATAACGGTGGGTCGGTGGGTCGGCCAACACTAAACGGTGGGTCGGCCAATTTGAGTACCAGTTCACTGGTAATTCCCTGTTTGTCGTTAAAGGCGGCAAAAAGGGTTGGCGTCAGGAAGGGCATCCGGCCGTAAAACATTGCTTCAAAAAGGGGACCAACAAAAACAACAACAACCACGGTTCCTGAAAAAGGCCAACCCCCGCTTGCGGGGAAAAATGGCCTCTAAACGGTGGTTTATAATAATTTACAGTCAACCATCGTTAATCCGGACAACTTTGTTCCCAGCACCCAATGTCAGATTAGCGAGATTGTCGGATAAACGATTTTGCGGATTAGAGGGATAAAAATGAATGCCGGAAATCTGTTCCTGGATGTTTTTGTCTGATCGTGAGATTTCCGGATTAAACAGGGTCGGATTAACGAGGGTTGAATTGTATTTTATTTGGAAAAACCTTGTTTTTACTTTTAGAATTTAGCTACTTTTTGTGCTTTTTCTATTGTGTGGCTTTCAATGCATGTACAAGTACATCATTGTATGACACTTTCTTTGATTGCTTCAAAATGTACAACTCAGTCTGGCCTCAAAAGAAAGGGTTATGTTTTGGTGAGCACATTATGTTCAAGTCAAACTGACAAAGGCACCATGTCCTTTACACATAAAACCACAGACTGTATGTTCATAACCACAGACTTGACACACAAAACCAACAGCTCCTGTTGAGTCCAAATGTCTGTTCCTCTGAATCACAGTTGAAAGCAATCAAATAAGAAAATGTCATGGGATATGAGTATCTTTTCAATCGTGACTCATTGATGACTGCGATCCCAGCTGATGTGGTACGATATAAAGCATCTCATGAGTGTTATAAATGAACACAACCTTTTCGTTTGTAATGAAATATAATTACATAAGGAATATTCTCATCACCGTTAGTTGTGCCTTGCATTTGCCATAATAAAGGTCCCTGTAAATTGAGAAAAAAGGGAATTTCGTTACAAAGGAAAACGGGGAGAATAGTAGAGAAAAGGGATTGAGAGGAGGCAGAAGTAAAAAGCCGAACAGATAATGAAAGGCAAAGGCCAATGGTACTTGTGATTAAGGAGGGGTCAAAATTCAGCTTTTGAGGCTCGCCGGAGCCTCGGACAGCTTCCAACTGCAGTTCGTTTGTCATAATATTCCCAGGGATTGGTTTTAATATCTCCATAAGGCACTTCTTTATCATTCCTGTTGCTCCAATTATCACTGGTACAATTTTTGCGCTCTTCAACTTCCAGGATATTTTAACTTCATTTTTGAGATCCTGGTATTTGGTCATTTTCTTGATTTCTGCGTTGTTTAGGCCAAAATCGCTGGTACTGACACCTCAATTATGAATGACTTCAGTTCTTTTTATACTTAAGTCCTATATCTGGTCACAATGCTTTGTTTTCTACGTTCACACTCAATGGGATCATTAGGTCACACATGAGCATTACATCCTTGTTTACAATGATTATGTTTGGTTCTTGCTTGCATAAGCTTTCTTCTGGAACTGGTATATTGATTTTTTTTGCAGATGCGCCCGTGGATGATTACTCGACATACTTTGTTGTGCCTTTGGGTGTACAGCTGTTCTGACATGAGTTTTTTACATCCCGATAGGAGGTGGATCTTACTTTCTGTTTCCACCTTGCCAAACCTCCACCTGTCCGATTGACTCAGTCCCACGATCTTCTAAAAGCCATTTGTATAATGTCCTTGGTATTGGGCGTTCTCCATCTCAGTTTAGCTGACCTCTTCTTGGCCATTCCAATGAGCATTCTTTGTTCACTCCCAATCTGTCCAACTCTTTTTTTCAGCCATGCCCTATGGATGGCATGGATGGTTCTCCCAGTTGTCAGTGTATATTTGTTGATATTTCGTTTTTTAATTTTGTCTTTTTTGCAATCGTTATGGTTGTCCAATGCTGTTTCGGTTTCATGTGTGACATCTTCTATACACAGCTGTCTTTGGAAATGTTTTGCTGAGTGGGTTATGGATGCCTTTGCTGGATTGCTCTCTTCATGTTTGCATGAAAATTGTATTCGGTAGTCTGTTGAAGTTTTTACGTATTCAGCCAATTTCCAGTTGTCATTCTGTGTACTTTGTTGAGTTGCATCAGGCCGCTACCTCCTTCTAGTCTCGGCAGGTACATTCTTGGGGTGCATTGGATTTTTGTAGAACATTTTGTAAATAGAGAAGAGTTTCTTTGTTTTGATATCGAGTTTATTGATTTCCGCCTGGGGGCAGTTTATTATTCCACTGCTTTATTGGAATACTGGTACTGCAAGTTGGTTTATGGTGAATGTGCACTTGGCACACTCATCTAGGCTAAACTTAATTTGAATGTCGTTGGAGTACCATTTCACTAATTTCAGTTGTTCTGTCAATTTTTCTTCGTTTGGCACAAATTTTTGTGGGTGGTTCATTTTCATCCATGCTACTTTTGTGGTAGCACCCAATTAGAACTTTAAAAGTTTTTAAATCATCCATATAAAGTGGATATGTCACCTTTCCTGTTGCTTTGGACATTCTTCTGTTGGATGGTAGTGTGTATCCGTGTCCTTGCTCATTAATAAGGTTGCTCAGTGGGTCCAGGGCCAGGCAAAACAGGAGCAGGGAAAGGCTGTCTCCTTGGAAGATCCCGTGTATTATCTTCACTCCTGCTATTTCGATCTTTCCTTCCGAGAGCTGCAGTAACAATGTGGCTTTCCAAAGCTCCGTTGTTTTCTCTATCAGTTTGATTATTTTGGGGTTGATCTTGTACAATTGCATGCATTTTATCATCTATGAATGTGGGCCACCAACAAAAGCTTTTTTGTCGTCCATACTATGACCAATTTGGTTCTGCTCGTTTTACAATTTTTGAGTACGGCCTTATTTAGTTGCAGGTGGTCTGTTGTTCCATAACATCCTCTCTTACATTCCTCCTGTTCTGACTCCAGGCCTCCTTCTTATGTTTGGTGTTCGTACATAATTTCTGTAATGATTCCCGTCAGGAGTTTGTATGTTATTGGTAGACATGTTATGGTCTATACATGTGAGGCAGTCAGGTTTCTTTAGATTTTGGGATGAGGAATGTGTCACCGTGAGTGAGCCATTCTTCCAATACTTCCAACCCTTGGATAAGTTAAGAGAGAAAGAGAGAAATCTGTGTGTGTGTGTGTGTGTGTGTGTGTGTGTGTGTGTGTGTGTGTGTGTGTGTGTGTGTGTGTACACACCTTTCTATTTGTGCTTCACAGCACACATCGGCACCTGTCATAGTAAAGTGATGAACATTTTTTTAAACGGTTGTCATTTTATAGCGTTTAAAGTGAGGGAGGGTCATTGTTGGGGAGCATGCTCACATGATCTTCCATTTCATGTTTGTGGTGATACCTGATTTAAACACAACACAGGTGCCTTTATGGCAAATTGCATTTTCCCACAATCTCTTTTCTTTGCACGAGATTCCAACGAGAGATTGATCTCGTCGTTTTTCTTTCTTTTCTTTTTCTTGTGAAACAATAAGTGCATCATTCGAAAGAGAATATAAAATGAAGCAAAATCTGTGTATTATACCTGAAGAGTGAGTATTCCTTCAATTCCTGTGCAGGGTATGTTCACTGGCATCTGAAATTGGACACAGACTTATGAGTAGATGTTACGCTTAAGCCAATTAAACTTGTTACGCAATTTTTCGCTTAAGCCAAAAATTGATGCAAAATAAAGTTGTAAAATTGTTTTTACCTTCTTATAATGTGTTCGTTTTTTCATAACAGAGCACAGCACAGTAGGCCTATAAGGTGGGTTGGGAATTTTTTGTGGATTTTTTTTTTTGTGAAACAACACTTTGTTGATCAATATATAATTTGGGAAACATCACGTGTGTATTAGGTAAACCAGCAACGGTACCCGCCCTATGGGCGGGGCTTCAATTGGGAGGCCCAAATGAAAAGGTAAAATATCAGAAATTGAAGGTTTTTTATTTTAAACGATTTATATAAACATCCGTTAAATCATATTACACACAAATCATCAAAATCTAAACAGTATTTGTAGAATTTCAATAAAAGCCACATCACTGTTCAAATCGGTAAATATTATTCCATGGTGTTTGGAAAAACTGGAAAATTGGAAAAATTGGAAAAATTGGAAATTGGAAAAATTGGAAAAATTGGAAAATTGGGAAAAAAACATTGGAAAAACAATATAGCCTATTTTACCCCAGGGGGTCCCAGGATTACCCACCCAAAATTTCGTTGCGATCGGTTCAGCCGTTTTTGCGGTACCTGGGAACGGACAGACGGATGGACATTTGGTGAATTATAGTAAGATGTTACGACCTTACAACATAGGAACATCTATCTATAATTCCAGTAATCTCTGTCTGTACGTTTGTACGTTTGTACGTTTGTCTGTTTGTCTGTTTGTCTGTGACCGCTGTTTCTCGACAACTACCGGTCCGATATACTTGAAACTTGCCAGGTATATTGCTGGGGACCCGAGGATGTGCCTTTTCAAGGTTTTAAATTAATCGGACAAGTACTTACCGAGCTATGGCGATTTAGCCGTTCGCCGTTCGCTTTGGCGTTGCGAATGGACCAAACCATTCATGTAAATAGAGGGGGGGGGGGGGTTCTGTGGTCGTTGGCTTTGGCTTTGCGAATGGACCAAACCATTCATGTAAATAGAGGGGGGGGTTCTGTGGTCGTTCGCTTTGGCTTTGCGAATGGACCAAACCATTCATGTAAATAGAGGGGGGGGGTTCTGTGGTCGTTGCGAATGGACCAAACCATTCACATCGAATCATCGAATCACATCGAATGGACCAAACCGTTCGCTTTGGACCAAACCATTGCATGTAAATAGAGGGGGGGGGGGTTCTGTGGTCGTTGCGAATGGACCAAACCATTCATGTAAATAGAGGGGGGGGGTTCTGTGGTCGTTACTGCCACGTGGTTTCAAAGTTTTTTTTTGTTGTTGTTGTTTGCACGCATGTTTTTTTGCACCCACGTACGGGCACGCCCTAGGATGTTTACACACACACACCCCTACACAAATTTTTTTTTTTTTTTTTTTTTGGCAAGGAACGGGCACCCACGTACGGACACGTCCTAGCTTATATATAGTACGGGCATGCCCTAGTATTAATAATCATGATCAAGGGAGCTGTCATTATGACAGAATTCATCAGTCGCTGATGTGTCACCGTTGGTGATTGAAAAGAGACTGCAGGTATAAAACATGAAGCCTGGGCGAGGTGCCAGCACATATGGCTTTCTGTGTTTATGTTTGTCCTTTGCTGCCTGGACCTGGTGACCCTCAAAATATGTGACAGCGTCATGACGACAGAAGAAGTAGCTTCTGCAAAACTTCAAAATGACCTTCAAATGATCTAAGTAACGCTTATATTGTCCTTCCTGTGTCCGATATGCTGTTGTGAGCTCACCGTGAAAGATAAATACCCTGGGAGGATTATGTTGTCATACAAGCAATAACATATTAAACATGAGGAGTGGCAAACTCTTCACAAATGACAAGAAGTGTCAAGAAATACCAAAATACTGAATAGGCCAACCCGAAAAGAATGAGTGTAACTTTAAGTAACTTCTTGCTTTTTTAAAGTGAAACTTTAAATATAACCCTAAATTGAAGACCTTGAACTCCCTATCCCATAGCAGGGGTGACTGTGCCCACAGAAACACTGAAACTAGAGAAGAGCTGTGAAGTTGTGATGGGGGCCAGGGGAGCTGAGGTGAAGGATCGCACCACCATTGCTGAAGCCTTCATTCATTCATTCATTCATTCCTATGCAGCATTTGGATACAGGTTGCATCATTTTTTGAGAGCACGACTGAGATGCTGATCTCCAATGCCCCCTGAAGGTTAACACAGGAATTTGGAATGTGACGAGGGCACGATCTTTAAAGTTTCTTTCTTTAACGGCCACAATTAAATTATTTGAACCTTCTCATGTGATGGGGGGAAAGCTTTTGGCCCAAGTATTTAACGAACCCGTTTGGGTACGAATAAGTAGGTTAGACCATGAATTTGTAATATATGTTCAGGGTGCCGGCGATAACTCGCCGATTTTGTCGCAAAGGACACGGTAGGGTGTTGTCGTCAACAAATGGCTTTAACGAACCCAATGTCCCTGTTCTCTCTGCTCTGTTCTGTTCTATACCTCTCCCACCCCCCCCCCCCCCTTCCCATGCCTCCCCCCCCCCCCCTCCCCCGCAATCCCTCTCCCTCCCACAGATCTCCCAATGTCCCTGTCCTCTCTACTGTTGTACTTGTGTGCTTCCCTCTCTCTCCCCATCTTGTCTCTCGCTCCCTTTATTATATGTTTTGTGTGTCCATTGATGTTTTTTGTGATTATTGCTCTAACACGAGCCTCGATCTTGCATACAAAAAATAAAAATAAATTAATAAATGGAACATGTTATGGGCAGCACATTGCTGATGCATGGATGTTAAGTTATTTTAAAGAGATGTAGATGATATGTAACGTTGTTTATTGTAAGAACAATGTTATCATATAGAAGATGAGTAAATTGATAGATCGAGTAAGAGGTGGATTACTGACTTCCTTCACTCTCGTAGCCGATGTGTGGCACTCAACGGAATCCGTTCATCTCCTCTCCCGATCAAGGCTGGAGTGCCTCAAGGCAGAGTTCTTGGCCCCATCCTACACCTGATCTTCATCAATGATCTCTCTGACTGTCTGGAAAATCCTCTTCATCTATTTGCTGATGACTTCACCCTCTGCCATGAAATCTTCTTCTCTTCAGACCTTGACAAAATCACAAAATGGTGAAACACTTGGAATAGGTCTTTCCATCCTGACAAACCATCTTAATAATCCTCTTGACAGGACAGACAGGTCGGTGGTCTCTCTGTCTTCCATCGCTTCATTTCTGGTGTTGCACCCTCTGCTCTTTCCGTGCTTTGTCCCCCGCCTCAGGTTTCCACAGAGCTCACCACACACAGTCCACCATCAACCCCCTTTTGGTGAAAGAAACCACCTAAATCCAGGATCACTGCTCACCTCCACTCCTTCGTTCCTCTTTTTCCTGCCTGTGGAATCAACTTCCACATTCTCTTCAATATCAATCTTCCCTGCAAGTCTTAAAGTCAGCTGTTTGCCACCAACTCTGCTGTTGGTGTTTCCCCCTCTTTCTCAACTCTACCTTTTGTCGTGTTTCTTCCATGAGCCTCAACTATGAAACCTCCTTTTGACACTATTTAATCGCACTCCTCCCTTCTGAGCTTCAAGCCGGCAGTGCTCCGCCATCTCGTGTCATCCCACTCGCTATACCTGCAATGTTTTCCACCGACATTAACCTACCGTAACCTAATCTAACCCTCTTTACTTGCAGATTACTGTTTCCTTTCCTCCTCACTCTGTCTGTCTCTCTCACATTTTCGTGTTCGTTCGTTACCTTGCTTTTGTTATCCTGTCCCACTGCCCCACTGTCGGTTCACTGCCTTTTTATGCTCTGCCACCTTGCTCTTCCACACTCTGCCACCTTGCTCTTCCACACTCTGCCACCTTGCTCTTCCACACTCTGCCACCTTGCTCTTCCACACTCTGCCACCTTGCTCTTCCACACTCTGCCCCCTTGCTCTGCGACACTCTGCCACCTTGCTCTTCCACACTCTGCCACCTTGGTCTTCCACACTCTGCTACCTTGGTCTTCCACACTCTGCCACCTTGCTCTTCCACACTCTGCCACCTTGCTCTTCCACACTCTGCCACCTTGCTCTTCCACACTCTGCCCCCTTGCTCTTCCACACTCTGCCACCTTGCTCTTCCACACTCTGCCACCTTGCTCTTCCACACTCTGCCACCTTGCTCTTCCACACTCTGCCACCTTGCTCTTCCACACTCTGCCACCTTTCTCTTCCACACTCTGCCACCTTGCTCTTCCACACTCTGCCACCTTGCTCTTCCATACTCTGCCACCTTGCTTTTCCACACTCTGCCACCTTGCTCTTCCACACTGCCACGTTGCTCTTTCACACTCGGCCACCTTGCTCTTCCACACTGCCACCTTGCTCTTCCACACTCTGCCACCTTCCTCTTCCACACTCTGCCGCCCTGCTCTTCCACAGTGCCACCTTGCTCTTCCACATTGCCACCTTGCTCTTTCACAGTCTGCCACTTTGCTCTTCCACACTGCCACCTTGCTCTTCCACACTCTGCCACCTTGCTCTTCCACACCCTGCTCTTCCACACTCTGCCACCTTGCGCTTCCACACTCTGCCACCTTGCTCTTCCACACTCTGCCACCTTGCTCTTCCACACTCTGCCACCTTGCTCTTCCACACTCTGCCACCTTGCTCTTCCACACTCTGCCACCTTGCTCTTCCACACTCTGCCACCTTGCGCTTCCACACTCTGGCACCTTGCCCTTCCACACTGCCACCTTGCTCTTCCACACACTGGGGGCTTAATTTGCAAGTGTGACCCAGTCTTCGGTGCTGATTTATGTTTCATTATTGTTGAGCTGGCTGCACTCACACTATATCTGTCTTTCCAGAAGTCATTTAGACAAGGCTAGAAAACGTCATTCCATTCTTTGGCGATGCACATGGCATCCTTCATTATGCACACCTGAAATAAATTTTAAAAATCCTGATGTTCTTGTTATACTAACTACACCATGCTTTCGCAGTGCACTGTAACATTGATTAGAACAAGAAAGGCCTCTTCCGCAAGGTTTCCTGGAATGAAGAAACTCTTTAACATGTCCTTCCAAGCCTAGTTCCTGTTGTTTTGCCAAAGAACTGACATGGTTCACAAATGATGCTCTTGAAAGCTTGAGGGGTTTTGTCTTTCCCTCATCAACAGGCTCGAGCTTGTATCTATCTGCTCCTACAGTGTTGGCTCAGAGAAGGAGGGATAGATGCTGGTTGGATTATTCAAATCCTTGTCTTTCACTCTTGTTTTTATTTTCCTTTTTTCAGGAAAGGTTGGCGTCGTGTGTTGTGAAATTACTCGTCTGAATACTCCACAAATTCAACCGAGGAACCCCATCTTTGAAGGCCTTCGCACTGGCCATGTCCACACTGCACTTCTCGCACCAGCACAAAATGGAACTTGTGACTAATTATTAGCTGTGCCACTGAAAATGGGGGAGGTTGTTTTCACCCCTGTCTGTCTGTCTGTCTGTGAACAGGATATCTCAAAAAGTTGTGAATGGATTCAGACGAAATTTGGTGGAGAGGTTGAGTACGTGACACGGACGAAATGATTCGATTTTGATGAAGATCTGAATCTGTGATAGGGCGAAAAACAATATATAGCATGATATTTCAAAACGTTGTGGACGAGAAATGACAATTTGGTGAATGAGTTGGTTAGGTGAGAAAAACAAGCCGATTTGAAGTATGCTCTCTGCCGAGTGTCGTGTCGTTCTAGTTACCCTCTCCTGAGGTATTGGTATTGCATTTGAGTCCGTTTGTCTCTGTCTGTTTGTCTGTCTGTTTGTTTGTCCGCACAGAATAAATATGATTTTCTCTGCAACCGTTGGTCCGATCCACAGGAAATTTTCACCATGGATGCAACTCCACCTGTATATATATATTTTTGTAATGATAATCATGATGTCATGGGTCGACCGCCATCTTCGACCGCCATCTTCGAAAAATTTTGCACCTCTATATCTCCGAAAGCGCTGCATAGAAAAAATTGAGACATGGCTCATTGTAAAGAACTCTCCATGGGGAATAAAATATGTTAACGATGTCATAGGTGCCTCCATTATGACGTCATAATTCGACAAGTACAAAACTTCATCCTATGAAGATGCAATTTCTTGAATGTCATGTAGGCATAAATTGGTGGAGAAAAAAATAATGATGACGTCATCGGTCACGTGGTTCGGCCGCCATATTTGTTTTAACACAAAAGCCTTAAAAACCACTGAAAATACATCCTGGGGAGGGTTTGTAATCTCTGATTGCTCTTTCTTGTTCAATGTGCAGAACCACCAGAACTTGAAATATAAATGATTGTTTTGACAAAAGTGCAAGGGACAGGAAGGCTGGTGCAAATTTGGATGGCCTTTGCTGCATTATTAACCTGAAGATCAGAACATTGTCCTTCTGGAGGCCGTAAAACTATACAAGTAAAGCCTCCTCCATTTTCTCGTATTCACTGAAATGAGCACATTTACGCTACCCATTCATTGCTTCAAGTCCCTCGTATGTAGCTGGGCTTCTTGCTTCTTTCATTCACAAACAAATTGTTTCGTTATCATGAATGGTGCTGTGAATCAATAAGATTCACACAAGCCATAAATGCAAATTTTATCTCAAATGGCAATTAAAGCTTTGCATCTGCACTTGCAATAATTCATCTCCAAACTCAAGTTTGAAGCAAAGTAATGAATCAAGGCATTGGTAGATTGGAGGATGGAACCAAGTTCAAAATGAACCGAATCCAAAAATTAAATATGTATTTTTGGTGAATCATTGTTTATTTTGATTTTTGTTTCATGCTGGTTCAATAACGTGGGTGGCAGATGCCGAGGAGCAATACCCCAAATCTATGAACCCATATTGATATATGCACGTTATGTATTTATTACCTTCGCAAAAGCGGAAGGTTATGTTTTGATCGCTGTGTATTTATTTGTATGTCTGTGTGTGTGTGTGTATGTTATTCGCATAACTCAAAAAGTATTCAACCGAATTGCATGAAATTTGGTGGGATGATTGGTTATTATACGGGACACATTTGATTAGATTTTGGGAGCAATCGGGTCAAAGGTCAAGGTCAAGGTCACGAAAAGGTCAAAATCGTATTTTTACCATAGCTGCGGCGAAGGTATGCGCTCTACCGAGTGCCCGTTCTAGTTTGGATTTTTTTTGGTCTCATCAGTATTCCTTTAACATGGAATAGAATGAGAATTACAAAAACGATTCTGCATTGAACAAATTTAACCCTTTCATTACTTGCAAAATCGAAGATTTTTCAAGTATATTGGTCGGTTGCGTTTGTGGTTCTGTCTGTCTGTCTGTCTGTCTGTCTGTCTGTCTGTTTGTTTGTCTGTTTGTTACCGGCCTACAGGTCACAATTTTCAACCGATCTTCACGAAACTTCATCAAATGGTAGAGTTGGTCAAAAGCAAGAAGCCTATTGTTTTTGGGGTCAAAAGGTCAAAAGGTCAACATAGGCCAAAGGTCACCAACTTTGCTAAATTTCTAAAATCCTCAATTTTCATCCGATTGACTGGAAATTTGAAGAGGACTTGCATATCTAGTCAATGAATTCAACAACCAAGTATTTTTGAAGTCAACATTGGCCAAAAGGTCAACTTAGGCCAAATTTCTAAAATCCTCAGTTTTCATCCAATTGGCTTGAAATTTGAAGAGGACTTGCATATCTGGTCACTGAATTCAACCACCAAGTATATTTGAGGTCAACATAGGCCAAAAGGTCAACATAAGCCAAATTTCTAAAATCCTCAATTTTCATCCGATTGACTTGAAATTTGAAGAGGAGTTGCATATCTGGTCACTGAATTCAACCACCAAGTATTTTTGAGGTCAACATAGGCCAAAAGGTCAACATAGGCCAAAATGTCAACATAGGCCAAAAGGTCAACATAGGCCAAATTTCTAAAATCCTCAATTTTCATCCGATTGACTTGAAATTTGAAGAGGACTTGCATATGTGGTCACTGAATTCAACCACTAAGTATATTTGAGGTCAACATAGGCCAAAAGGTCAACATAGGCCACATTTCTAAAATCCTCAATTTTCATCCGATTGACTTGAAATTTGAAGGGGACTTGCATATCTGGTCACTGAATTCAACCACAAATTATATTCTAGGTACACATAGGCCAAAAGGTCAACATCGGCCGAATTTCTAAAATCACCAATTTTCATTTGATTGACTTGAAATTCTAAGACGATTTACATGTATGGTCACTGAATTCAACCACCAACTATTTTTGAGGTCAACATAGGCCAGAAGGTCAACATAGGCCAAGTTTTTTAAATCCTCAATTTTCATCCGATTGACTTGAAAATTGAACAGCATTTGCACATTGAGTCACTAAATAGGGAAACTAACTATTTTTGAGGTCAAAAGGTCAAAGGTCAACTCAAGGTCAACCTTCCAAAATCATAATTTTTCATCTGAAAAATCGTCACTTTTCTTCCTATTGACCCGAGATTTGATCAAGATTGTCAATTTTAATCTTGATGAAATGGACAATTTGCTGTATCAATGGAATTTTTTTTTCTTCGGGGTGGGGGGGGGGGCGGATTTTGCAAGTATCGTGCTCCGCATGACGTCTTCTTGTTTCTTTATTGTGCGTGTTCAATTAACAGAGCTTTGCAGCAGCCTGTCATTCCAAATGACAAAAATAGAATAATACAGTAGTTTTAAATCTACTTTTCCTTTTTTAAACTTAATTCTTTCAGGAGCTAGCTGGCTAATCCTGATTTTCGATTGAAGGTGGCAGGAATTGGCAGTTTGTTCAGGATGTCGGCGACAACTTGCCATAGCCACGTGATCTTTAACCTCTACAAACTAATACTAGCAGGCGGGACATCCAGCTTAACCTCCATCCAAGGGACCACATCATACCTTGATGGGGCGGATCCAGGATTTATTTTTAAATGGGGAGGAATGGGTCCAGAAATCAAGGGAATTGATATATACTCTCCCGGATGCTGCGAACGCGAAGCCACAAAACGTGTGGTCCAGCGGATAAGTCCGGCTTAATAGTCCTGCGGATAAGTGAGAAATAATTGTGCACTTCATGTTACAAGCATGAAATATGGCATGAATGGAGACAACCCCATTCTAAGAAAACAGAGACATAGAGGCTTCTTGAAAAAATGAATTTTTAAGATGATTAATTAGGCCAAGGGGGTCATTAATTTGGCCATTTGTTATTGAAGGTTACTCAAAGATGTAGAAAACAGCACAGAATATCATATTACTCATGTCCAAATTAATTTTAACAAGGAGCTGGTACTCTAGGTCCCCCGTCTTTTGGGTGGTATGAGGCAAACATCTGCCATCTGTGTAATATGAAAGGTAAATATTGAACGGTTTTACAAATATCGTGTACACAAGTCGCGTTATGAAGATGGTTGCCATGGCAACACAATTCAACCAATCACCGCCGTGATCTATTCAGGTTAAGATAACGTCATAAGGAATAGGTATCTGCAAGATGAAATTTAAATGTTCAATGGTTTTTGAAATATTGTGTACACAAAAGTACATGGATGGATGATCGGACAGAGTTTATGTGAATGTCTCTGACTTTGTCGGAGGTGCGAGGGACAAAAACGAAAAGCTGCTGTTACGTGTTACTTCCCCAAACCCTGGTTACGGTGCACCTCAGAATCTCGAGAAGGAACTTGGCAGAAAGATTTGTTATTCTGAGTGTTCTAATAAACCATGGTAAAACCACACCAATGCAATTGTGTAAAACAAAATAAGTAATTGTATTAAGAACTCTCACATACACAATAATAACACTCTTAAGGAAAGTACCATAAACATCTCACTTGCATCAAATGAACAATACATATGATGGTACCATCATTCCCCAATGCTCTCAAAGCAATAAACTCACGATACGCCAAACGTGCGTGGAATGTAACATTCCCAAAGTCCGTGCACGAATCCCCATGCTGGGTGAAGGTCAAAGTCGTGCAGAACGGGAAGAACAACAGTCAGGTTTCGGCATGGCTGCAGACGAGGGGTTATGAGATGAGAGGTCAGGCAGCTGGTGGCGCAGGGTAATAATCCCCCAAAACATGAGCTCAATCCATGCCCCACGTCCACCAATGATTAAGCCGATGTGGAAACCAACGGCAATCCACACGATGATGTCAATATGGGAATCCCAATGACAAAACACGATGCACCAGGCGGACGGCCTCCTCGAGGAAAAATGGGGGATCGGCCTATAATGGAGGTGCTTGCTTTCCCGCCAACAATACTTCACGCTCGGTACCAAAACCTGAGACGCAGGTTTAATTGCAATCGCAATATGGGAAGATGTCGCAGGCAATCCCTTTCAAAGGAAGTCTCAATTCATTCGCGACCAATATAGAGAAGTCCCCTCGCCGCCTCAATGCAGGTCACGGCTGCAGTCTCTTTTCCCTGCCGATTTCCTCCTTCTTCCTCTTCCGGTTTTGTTTGCCGCGTTTTTCTTTTTCCTCAAACATTTATTTTTACCTTTTACTAAAGTCATCTCCATTTCACACAGAAATGTTAACAACAATTTTACCTGAACTAAAAATCCTACAGCTTATCCTACAAAATCCTACAGACAACTTATTGAGAGCAATTGAGCATCATGGACCAGAGAAGGTAACTATGCTGATATACTATGTTGCTCCAAGTGTGTACGAGTTTATCGCTGACTGTGAAGACTATGACACTGCCATACAGACCTTACGAAACATGTACGTAAGACCAAATAATGAAGTCTATGCCGTCTATGCACGGCACCTATTGGCGAGTCGTCGACAGCAACCGGGTTTGGTCTTGATGAATACCTGCAGACATTGAAGCATTTGAGTTTAGACTAATTACAAGGCTGTCACTTCTGAGAAATATAAGGAGGAGTCCATCCGGGAAGCCTTCATAAGTGGATTGCAGTCTCATGTCATTCACCAACGCCCTCGAGAATCAAACGTTGCATTTCGCGACTGCTTTGACCAGGCTCGGGCTCTCGATCGAGCTCAGAGGTGTTCTGCATCATATACGGCACCTGTAACATCCCTGAACGCAGTTACAACTTCTTCGGTCGATAGACCTACTGCGGAAGCCGAAACGAGGACTTGCCAAACGACTCATCCAGATGACTCAAGTAGTCGCTGTTGCCAGAAAGAAACAGAAGTGCTTTTTCTGTGGGAACTTTTGACACTCTCGACGAGTTTGTCCCGCTCGGGATTCTGTATGTAATAAATGCGGGAAAACGGGACATTTTGCTAAGGTATGTAGATCATCTGGGCCGGTGGCTGCTGCTATGCTCCACACCCCCACCTTCGCTACAATGTCCGCCGCATTGGTAGATAACCTATCCAAGGCAACAGTTAATGTGCTTGTGAATGGTAACAAGTGTAGAGCACTTTTGGATACTGGGAGCTCAGAAAGTGTTGTGTGCCAGAATCTGGTTAATGCGTAAAAACTTTGTGTGCACCCTGGGACAGGTACAGTATCAATGGCATCTCCCTCATTGTCAACTAGAATAGCTGGTCATTGTTTCGTGAACCTTGAGCTGAAGGGTAGTACATATAGTAATGTTCGACTTTCCATCTTACCTGACCTTTGCAGTGATGTGTTCCTCGGTCAGGATTTCATGAAACATCATGAGTTATTGTGCAGTTTGGCAATATTGTACAAGTTATTGTGCAGATCAACGACAAACCACCGCTCTGCCTGTGTGCTAGCTACCCTCACTGTACCTCCTCCACTGATTTTTGCCAATCTCACTCCCGACTTTAAGTCTATTGCTGTTAGGTCAAGCAAGTACAGTGCACCAGACAGCTGTTTCATTGAGTCGGAAACAAGAAGGTTGCTTAAAGAGGGCATCATTGAGCCCAGCACCTCGCCCTGTCGAGCTCAAGTGGTAGTTATAACAAATGAGCGATACAAAAGGTGGATGGTAATTGATTATTCACAGACCGGCAACCGCTTCACGTAACTAGATGCTTACCCACTACCGAAGCGACGAATTGGTCAAGGTAGCGCAGTACCAACTATACAGTACTATCGATCGGAAGTCCGCTTATCACAAATAGCGCATCAAATGTGTTTCCCAATCGTGCTGCTCATATTTTAATAGTGCTTTAAATGTGTTTCCCAATCATGCTGTTCATATTTTAATAGTGCTTTAAATGTGTTTCTCAATGGTGCTGTTCATCTTTTAATAGCGCATTAAATGTGTGTTTCCCAATCACTTTATTAATCTTTTAATAGTGTTTTAAATGTGTTTCCAAATGTCGCTGTTCATATTTTAATAGTTTTAAATGTGTTTCCCAATCGCGCTGTTCATATTTTAATGGTGTTTTAAATGTGTGTTTCCCAATCGCGCTGTTCATATTTTAATAGTGTTTTAAATGTGTGTTTCCAAATCTTGCTGATCATATTTTAATGGTGTTTTAAATGTGTGTTTCCAAATCTTGCTGATCATATTTTAATGGTGTTTTAAATGTGTGTTTCCCAATCACGCTGTTCATATTTTAATGGTGTTTTGAATGTATTTTTCCCAATCGCGCTGTTCATATTTTAATGGTGTTTTAAATGTGTGTTTCCAAATCGCGCTGGTCATATTTTAATAGTTTTAAATGTGTTTTTCCAAATCTCGCTGTTCATATTTGAATGGTGCATTTAATGTGTTTCCCAATCGTGCTGTTCATCTTTACCTCAGCCACCAAAGGTGGATGGAGGTTATGTTTTCACCCCTGTCTGTTTGTTACTTACGAAAAGCAAAGATTTTTTGTTTGTCTGTTTGTTTGTGAACAATATATCTCAAAAAGTTGTGGCCGGATTCAAACGAAATTTTAGAGAGGTAGCGCATGTGACAAGGACGAAATGATTACATTTTATTGAAGATCAGGATTAGGATCCAGGTAGTAGAATATTTTTTAAGCGATTCTTCACCATTGCAAAATAGGGCCAAAAATGATATGTAGCAGGATATCTCAAAAGGTTATGGACGGATTCCTCCATCAACCTCCACAAACGTAACAATATTTTTCACATCATTGAATTGTTCTTCCCATAACTGAAGTTCAGTATATCTCACAGTTACTGTAATCAGAATTGAAACGGTGTACCAGAGTCCATCATTTAACGAAATCCACATTTTGAAGGCCCATGATGCGGACACCTGTTCAAAAGGCAGGCATATTTACCATGCTCATGGAAGACTTGTTTGCTGCAGCTCTACTCTACTTTTGGATGAACTGTAACTGTACTTATTAGTAGACCTGACATCCCGAATGACTACCTGCACCGGTACTTTTTTGTCATATCATAGAGGTTCGATGGGTTGAAAGGGCCACTTCTGTTCTAAAAAAATAAAAAATAAATAAAATCCCTTTGTCGAGTTCTCTTCCCTCTTGAAGTTAGTTTAGATGGTTTGTCAGATTAATGGTGATCAGGGTTGCTATTGCGTGTAGTTCATGTTGTCATTCCTGAAGGTTGATTGAGGAGTTGCTCGGAGAATTGAAACCGTCTTTATGGAAGTGGCCACTAACTGCCAATGAATCTTCCTCTTTGGAACTATAAGAATTCCTTCCTCTTGGATATGATGCCTTTTAAAATGAGCAATGAGGGCATTACCATTTTTACATTGCTGCAAGGCCCATGATGGAGCAAATTGGAGCATATGTACATATATGACATGCAAGACAAAGACATTAGCAGACATCAGTGAACTTGATTGGGAATCTCAGTGATGGTAGTAGACAATGGACACACACATAGATTATATGGGATTTGAACCTGTGTACAGAGCATCATCGGCCATCGGTGAAGATGAGAACATTAAACAGACAAACCCATTCACTGACTATTCACATTATATTGATGATACATTAATTGTTACATAAGGCAGGCAAATGTCTGGGAAATCCTGACAAATGGAGAGGGATGTCAGGACTTTTGTTGGGAAAATAAATTCAGCCTTCAGGATCCCTGCCTGTATATATAGATTTCCAAAAATTATGATTTCCACGTTTGTAGTTCATGATGACCTTGTATATGAATTACTTTTGTTATGATAATTCCATGAAGGATGTAATTTCGTCACACAAGATAAGCATTCGATGGCCAGCAGGTGGTATTACCTTTTGTTTTCTGTTATTAACATAGTCTAGACCCCCCCCCCCCCCCCTCCCCAGTGCAGTAATTGCCAGCCTGCAGGTGGGCTGGATATTTGAACATTTTTTTGAATTATAAGCACTCGCTCCCTTTGGCAGCGGCAAGAGGGTGGGAGTGCAACTTTTTGTTGTACTGTACTAGCATGGGTACCCATGTGTTGCCCAGTCTATTTTCCGTGGGGTCCCGACCCACTTCCAAAACACCCACAAAGGAATGGGGGTCCCTACACACTTCCACTACACCCACTAAGGAATGAGGTCCCGACACACTTCCGCTACATACACTAAGCAATGAGGTCCCTACACACTTCCACTACACCCACAAAGGAATGGGGTCCCTACACACTTCCGCTACACCCACTAAAGAATGAGGTCCCTACACACTTCCACTACACCCACTAAGCAATGAGGTCCCAACACACACAAAGGAATGGGGTCCCTACACACTTCCGCTACACCCACTAAAGAATGAGGTCCCTACACACTTCCACTACACACACTAAGCAATGAGGTCCCTACACACTTCCACTACACCCACAAAGGAATGGGGTCCCTACACACTTCTGCTACACCCACTAAGGAATGAGGTCCCTACACACTTCCGATGCACCCACTAAGGAATGAGGTCCATAAACACTTCCGCTACACCCACAAAGGAATGAGGTCCCTACACACTTCCGCTACACCCACTAAGGAATGAGGTCCCTACACACTTCCGCTACACCCACGAAGGAATGAGGTCCCTACACACTTCCGCTACACCCACTAAGGAATGAGGTCCCTACACACTTCCACAACACCCACAAAGGAATGACGTCCCTACACACTTCCACTACACCCACAAAGGAATGAGGTCCCTACACACTTCCACTACACCCGCAAAGGAATGAGGTCTCTACACACTTCCACCACACCCACAAAGGAATGACGTCCCCACACACTTCCACTACACCCACAAAGGAATGAGGTCCCTACACACTTCCGCTACACCCACGAAGGAATGAGGTCCCTACACACTTCCACTCCACCCACTAAGGAATGAGGTCCCTACACACTTCCCTACATCCACTAAGGAATGGGGTCCTGACACAATTCCCTACACCCACTACGGAATGAGGTCCCGACACACTTCCCTGCATCCACAAAGGAATGACGTCGCTGCACACTTCCGCTACACCCACGAAGGAATGAGGTACCTACACACTTCCGATACACCCACTAAGGAATGAGGTACCTACACACTTCCGCTACACCCACGAAGGAATGAGGTCCCTACACACTTCCACTACACCCACGAAGGAATGAGGTCCCTACACACTTCCGATACACCCACGAAGGAATGAGGTCCCTACACACTTCCGCTACACCCACGAAGGAATGAGGTCCCTACACACTTCCACTACACCCACGAAGGAATGAGGTCCCTACACACTTCCACTACACCCACGAAGGAATGAGGTACCTACACACTTCCGATACACCCACTAAGGAATGAGGTACCTACACACTTCCGCTACACCCACGAAGGAATGAGGTCCCTACACACTTCCGCTACACCCACGAAGGAATGAGGTCCCTACACACTTCCGCTACACCCACGAAGGAATGAGGTCCCTACACACTTCCGCTACACCCACTAAGGAATGAGGTCCCTACACACTTCCACTACACCCACTAAGCAATGAGGTCCCTACACACTTCCGCTACACCCATGAAGGAATGAGGTCCCTACACACTTCCGCTACACCCACGAAGGAATGACGTCCCTACACACTTCCGCTACACCCACTAAGGAATGAGGTCCCTACACACTTCCGCTACACCCACTAAGGAATGAGGTCCCTACACACTTCCGCTACACCCACGAAGGAATGAGGTCCCTACACACTTCGGCTACACCCACGAAGGAATGAGGTCCCTACACACTTCGGCTACACCCACAAAGGAATGAGGTCCCTACACACTTCGGCTACACCCACGAAGGAATGACGTCGCTACACACTTCCGCTACACCCACGAAGGAATGAGGTCCCTACACACTTCCCTACATCCACTAAGGAATGGGGTCCCGACACAATTCCCTACACACTTTCTTACACCCACAATAACAATATTGATTAAAAGAAAAATCCCTTCAAAATGCTTTTTTTTTTCAACATTTTCCAAAATATTTTTAAACTTTTTTTTTTCCCAAGGCACTCACTGATGAACCTCTGAAAGTTTGACAAAGATCCGTGAAGCCATCTCTGAGAAAAATGGCGACAAACACACAGCAACGTTTTTCGTTCAGCAACGTTTCTGTCCCTCCTTCAATTTGACGAGACCGTTTCTCAACCGCTACAAACGATACATGCAATGCTGCAGCACTCGTCTACCGTTGGCGACCTCTTGGCTCATTTACCCATATCAATGAGACCATGGCACCACTGTGGTGGTTTGTGTGTCTTGAACATCTATCTTCCAGGCTTCCCCACTTGGACCCTCCTGGACTTCAGCACAACAGTCCAGAAAGCAGTATCGGCCGAAACAGTCATCGCTCTCCCTCGATCTGCTCATCCTGACTCTCACTATCCTTGTTCTCCTGTTCTCAACATCTTCCCATAAAGCCTGACATATCTTGCTATGTTTTTCTTTTTAATTCCTCCCTCTCCTCCGATTCCTCCCCACACCCTTCTTTTCTGTCCCTGCTGGCCGGTAGCATAAAGATTGATTACTGTCGGTTATTAGTCCCCTACCGGTGTACACCGGAGGGGACTACAGGTTTGCACGCCGTCCCTCCGTCCCTCCGTCCGTCAGTCTGTCACGCAAAGAACAGTTTTCCGGACTTTTTTTCTAAACGCTTAATGCTAATGATTTCAAACTTGGCGCATGGTTTCCTCATGATAAGTTACAGATCAAGTTCGTTTTCATGTGTCTTTCACTGAGGAGAGGCTTCCGTCTGGCCACTCCGCCATAAAGCCCAGATCGGTGGAGTGTTGCGCTGATGGTTGTCCTTCTGGAAGTTTCTCCCATCTCCCACAGGATCTCTGGAGCTCAGCCAGAGTGACCATCGGGTTCTTGGTCACCTCTCTTACCAAGGCCCTTCTCCCCCGATTGCTCAGTTTGGCCGGGCAGCCAGCTCTAGGAAGAGTCCTGGTTATTCCAAACTTCTTCCATTAAGAATTATGGAGGCCACTGTGCTCTTGGGAACCTTCAATGCAGCAGAAAATTTTTGTAGGCTTCCCCAGATCTGTGCCTCGACACAATCCTGTCTCTGAGCTCTGCAGGCAGTTCCTTCGACCTCATGGCTTGGTTTTTGCTCTGATATGCTAATTCACCCCAAAGCCACTTTTTGAGGTGCCGACTTCTTTCCTGGAAGTCCTTGGTGTCCTTGCGTTTTATACCTATCCTGCCCCCCCCCCCCCCACCAGGCCCTCTCCCTCCCACACATCTCCCGATGTCCCTGCTCTCAAATGTTGTGTTTGTGTGCTTCCCCTTCTCTCCCCATCTTGTTTTCCGCTCCCTCTTTTTATATATTTTGTTTGTCTGGTTGATTTGTTTGTGAAGTAAATGTCAGCTCTTTCACGAGCCTCGATTCAGTATACAAAAAAAAAAAAAAAAAAAAGCCGTCGGGTGAGCGTATACGAGCTGTTGTATCCTGATACATAATACCTATGGCGTTCACGATTGTTGGAGGACTGCCATATGCAATCAGGATTTCAAGATCTCATTGCACACTGCTAAAATATTCGAATATCCACCCCAGAATGCTCAGCGTGCATTCGCAGAAACCCCTGGCAACAGCGGTCCTTTTTATTTTATTTATTATTTTAAATGGGATATTTCTCGCCAAAAGCCAGAAGGCCACTGGAGGTGGGGGCTACACAAAGAAAACAAAAGCATAACAACCAGCCCCTTGGAATGAAACAAGACAAATGTAAAAAGTTGTCTCTTCACAAAACAAAAAGGGCTGGGAGGGGCGAACTAGTCTACATTGGGGCACGGAAAGTATATCGTGTGTGCCAGATAAAAATTGATACCTAAAATGGCTCACAAAGCTTCTAAAAGAAGCTGAAAATACTTGGGAAAGTACTTGAGAGAAAGGGGTGTGTCTGCACAGAGAACTTTCTGATCAACTTGTTCAAAAAGTTGATATCTTGCAGCTTGCACAGTAAATAAACTGATTGTGGGCCCGTGCAAGGTCTGTGGACCGTCGCATACTACCTGACCTTATGATCATCCCTGTCAGTGAGTGGACTTTTAATCTTGCGGGACTAGATACTGTCAACATGACAGGCTTGGTGATTTATTTAATGGATGTCTACAATTGGAAAGACGATGACGACATTATCAACATTCAGGCAGACTTCCCAGAGGGAGACACCGTATCTGGTTTGGGTGCTTCTTAACACCAATGGGAAGGCTATATCTAAGGCTTGTCATTGCAGAGAGGAAGCTTAAAATGATGTTTACTATTAATCATGTTTGGGAGGGGGAGGGTGGAAGTGGGAGCTTTATGGGCTATGAGGGCCATTACTATCCCCACACTTTTTGATAGAGAAAATGTGGAGGGGGGGGGGGGGATATTGTAATTGGCTCCGTCAGTCTGTCCACCTGTCTGTCCATCCATCTGTCACGCTATCTCCTCCTAAACGGTTGTGCAGAATTCACCAAATTTGGTAGTTATGATCACCACATGGCACGAAAGTGCAAGAGCAGTATCATTTTTGGCCCTGCCCCTAAGGCTGGGTCCAAAGGTCAAATACCAAAAAATGCAATTACAGGCATATTTTAAAATGAAACTTTGTATATGCAATCAACATTGAAGGACATATGAAACCTGTAACGATTTCTTTGGATTTTACTTCCGGTTCATGCCCCAAGGGGTGGGGACTTAAGGTCACATGGGTCAAAATGGGAAAAAATGTTTCACTCAATTTTATATTGGGTCATTCCTGATATAACCTTTTGCCATCTTTCAACTTTGCTTTTGGTGGGGAGATGGGTATTTGCGATGGGGCGCTAATTATCGACTTTCCTCTAGTTTTCCTTATTTTTTGAGATTATGATTTAATTTTTTTTCATCTACCGTTCAATTCCACTTTGCTCTAGTGTATATGTGTGTATATATATTTAATATATATCATATATATATATATATATATATATATATATATATATATACATATATATATATATATATATATATATATATATATATATATATATTGTTGCAGTTCTGTGTTTTTGCAATAAAGGTTAATTTTCCCCTCATAGTTAGTCACACTACAACACGTAGCCTCGCAATAGTTCAGTTATTTCTTAGTAAATGTAAGCATAGTCCTTTTCCTGTGTTAGTTTTGCGTTGAGTAGAATAATGAGAGTTAGGTCTCCTTCCAATGCTTTATGCCGCCTCGATGCTTTGGTTTTTGGTGCAAATTACCACGAGGCCGGCCTGACAAGTCGAGGCAAGCCGAAGGAAGGCGGAACAAGAGAAGTGGGAGTGACCGGTAAGCACGAGCCGCCAATCAGGGCTCGAGGGGTGTGGCTTAGCACTGCGGGAAAAGGCGTGGTTTGGAACATTCGAGGCAGGCCAGGGCGTGGCAATATAACCCTGTGCCCAAAAGCCACCACCTCAGTTATGGGGAGAGGCGCTTGTCAGTTCTGAGGAGAGGTGTGCTGAACAAGTTGAGAGTTTGAGGAGGACCTGCGCTGAGTGATGAGCTTGAGTTATCAGTTCGAAGCGCTGTGTTGAATTGGCAGTTCTGAGGAGAGGTGCGCTGAACCGGGGTCCTCTGTTGAATTGAGCTTGAGTCAGATCCTGAATTGAGTTGCGAGAACGAAAGTGCGCCGTTATACAGACTTGGCATTTAATATGGAATATTTTTTTTTTCTTGACTTGGGTTTACTTTCTTAACTCAGTGTATCAATCTGGTGAGTTTATTTTACACTTTGGTGATTTATTTGTTAAAAGAACCATGTAACTGATTGTCTGTCGCAGCAAGAAGTCAACAACAGGATTATATCACAGGTGGCGTGGCAAAATGTACGGACAGGTGCATTTGATGATTGGCTTCACAGTCGGGTACACAAGGGTTGTTGCGTTCTGTATTAGTGGAAAACAACTGCTGCACGTCTCCAAAAGTTATTGCCGCTTCCTCTGGAGATGGTCCGTCAACTCGACAATGCTGTTTGTCATGGAGTGGTGGCTTTACGAAATTACGGCATGAAACAGCGTGCTATTGCTCGGCAGTATGGCATCACTCAAGGTCAGGTGTCATAGATCCTGAAACGAAATGCTCAGTGGGGTGTCCCTACTCCAATACCGAGGCCAGGACGTCCCCGCAGAACCACAAGGAGGGATGATCGCCAGCTGCACCAGTTAGTCCGCAATGGCCGTACCAAGTCAGCTAATCGGCTTAGGGCTGAGTGGCAGCAACTGACAAATGTGCCTGTATCCAGAAGGCCAGTCAACCAACGACTGGTTCAAGCAGGCTATCGTGCCAGGCGTCCCCTGAGAAAGCCACGCCTGACCAGACAACACTGCCAGCGCCGATTGCCGTGGGCCAGAGAGCACCATCAATGGCAGCCAGGACACTGGAATCACCTGATCTTCAGTGACGAGTCTAGATTTCTGGTCTATCGTCAAGATGGCCTCGTCCGAGTGTGCAGACAAGTGCATGAAGCCTACAGCAAAGATTGTATAGTGCTAAGAGTCCAAGCTGGAGGTGGTGGGGTGACCGTTTGGGCTGCTTTTCATGCAGGGGGCAAAACTGACCTGGTTGTTCTGAATGGAAACCTGAACCAGTTCAAGTACAGGGCCATTCTGGAAGAAACATTGCTTCCATTTGCTCGTGCAGCCTTTCGAGGAAACTTTGTCTTCCAAGATGACAATGCACGGCCTCATCGTGCTCGCATGATCCAACACTTTCTTGCTGACCGTGGTGTAGAGCATATGCGGTGGCCTGCCATGTCCCCGGATATGAATCCGATAGAGAACTTGTGGGCAGAATTAACGCATCAAATCGACCACTTGGACCAGCAGCCGACCTCTGTGCGTGAATTGCAGCAGGCTATTGTCACTGCATGGCAAGCGATTCCTGTCCAAACCTTGGCAAATCTCGTGAACAGCATGCCTCAATGTGTACGTGCTCTCCTGAATGCTCATGGGGGTTACATGAAGTACGGAACTGTAATTTTACTGTCCGTAATCCCAGTCGTAATTTAACTTTTGTTTTTGTTAAAAAAAATTTTGGCTAATGTGCAAAAAAAGAGATACTTCTGGAAAACGTACAGAAGTTTAACACAGTACTGTCCATGAATTGAGTTCGATATCAGTTTACATCACTTTCAAGGATCAATTTATTTGTTTCGAAATGTCAAATGTGGTTTTTGTTTCTTTTAAAGGTGACATTAACAAAATCTAGAATAATTTCAACGTAATTCCAATGAACTTTTGGTTCTAAGACATCTTGAAAAGTAAGTTCACCCCCACAAAAAAAATATTCCATATTAAATGCCAAGTCTGTATTAATCGCGCTGTGAGGGACAGCCATGTTGGGCTACAAAGACGCGCATATCTTCCAGCCTGCCTTTGTTCAAGATACATGCCACAATAATCCCTCCCACCTGCCTGCCTGCCTTCGTCGGGGGACGGGCTGTGACCGGCAGAGGGCCACGCCGGGTGAACTGTTCCTGAACGCCAAAGCCAGCGCGTTCAGCACATGAACAATCCTTCCTTCATCCCCCTGTGAGTGTGAATGGGCCCATTGTCTGGGTAGAGAGGGTTAGGACTGCTTAAAAGCCTGCTCTGTGTCTCTTCGCCTTGTATAGCTGTAAATAAACCTGTGTTCTTCCTTCTATTTGATCGTTCCCGTCATTTCCATCTATTGACTAAGCATGGTACGAATTATATCGCTCTAATCGGGTTCCAATATAAGGTAACTGCACGGACCACGTGGTGCGCCATCCGCTCGGGTGCACTCAAATTACGCGTGGTTCGTGCGAGACTTGATCCCCGCTTCCGCGGCGGCGTAGGTACTTTAGTCCGGCAGCTAAGCTAAATATAGCATAACAATTGTGCATTTTGTGAGGAAAGCACCAAATTTGGCACACTAGTAGACTATCATATGAAAAGATCTGGATATTGGGCCATCTCAGATTCAGAGATTTGATTTTTGCAAGATTTGCAGATTTAGCACATTTGCAAGCTGAGATTGCAACGCCAGGGATGGCCGACTCCTTCCTGCGAGCTGCCCACGTCACCCTCACAAGAAGAGCTCATCAAATCACTGCAGCAGCACTGCACATCCTGCAATACCGTGCGTATGAACGCCACTGTATGACATATGCTGATGATGCAGAAGACCTGCCTGAGTTCGAAGACTGGTGTCACCAGAGAGGAGAAGACATTCCCAACTTTCAGTACTGGGCAACTGTGCTGGAACTAGAGATGTTGGTACTGGTCTACGTGCGTTCTCTGCGGCAGGCTTCATTCACGATGTACCTTGATGCCCTGACGGAACTGGTCCCATGCTTCCATGCCTTAGACCACACACACTATGCCAGGTGGGTCCCTGTTCACCTGAGGGACATGGTTGCACTCCCAATGAAGCACCCAGATGGAGCCAGAGAATTCAGGGCTGGCAACTTCACTGTACAGAAGACGAAGAAGGTGTTCTCTTCGATCCGAATCGACCAGGCGCATGAACAGAAAAACGCCTGCATCAAAGGAGATGGTGGAGCAGTCGGCCTCACTGACAATCCAAGTGCCCTGCGGCGTTGGATGATTTCCAGGCCAGAAGTTGCCAGGGCCATAGAAGAGTTCCAAGATGGCCATCAACACTGGGGGAGGCGAGAGGACACAGGTCATCACGACCAGGCACCAAGTGTGCAGACCTCTTTCGCCAAGGATGTCCTCGCCCTTGTCAGTGTCATAGAAGAGCTTGGCAACCCCTTTGAGGAAGAGAGCATGGATCTGCTTGTCCTTGACACAAAGGAAATTGCAGGTCCTGCTGCAGTTGAGACTGTCAGGAATGTGAAGAAGATTGGCCAAGAGCAGTTCCAGGCTTTCACCAGAGAATGCCTGGTGGAAAGGACCAAGCCAATTGATGATGCAATTCGTCGGAACAAGCTGAAGGTGTCATTTTGGAAAATGGCTGCCACAGCCATCAGGGGCTGAATTTGAGATGGCCCAATATCCAAGTCTGTTCATAATAGGAAAGTCTACTAGTGTGCCAAATCTGGTGCTTTCCTCACAAAATGCACAATTGTTATGCGAAGTTGCCCCACTACTTAGGTACGTGCGAGTATTGTCCCGAAACCCTGTCCCGCGTCTGACTGGAAGTGGCGACTCAAGTCTCGTGGTTGCGACGACCCAAGGAGAACAAGGGGCTTAATCTCCCCTTGGTAAGGAGAACGAGGGTCGTGCAAAACCGTAACTATATATACATGTATATATATATATGTATATATATATATATATATATATATATATATATAAACATATATATATATATACATACATACATACATACATACATACATACATACATACATACATACATACATAGATACATACATATATATATATTGTAACGAATTTGAGAAGTGTAACGGTTTTGAGAAGTGTAACAATTTTGGAGAAAGTGTAACGAATGTGAAAAGTATGGTTTTGTTGTGTGTAACACCCTCGTAATGTAAATAATGGTCGCAGCCGTCCTCCTAGTTAATTCCATGAAACTTACACACAGGCCACGATGTATCTTTTTAAATAGTTTATTTCCTTATTCTATGTAGGCTAAATATGTGTTTCCCACTAGATTGACTCTGCATTGCATCAAACGAAATAAAGCGTAGGCCCCTCCGATGATCCATGGCAGCTCAAGTGCCAGGGATTCCCCCACTTGAGCTTTCACAGCAAACGTTTATTGCAGTACTGAACTGCTGTGCAACGTGACGGCGCAGTACCTGCAGCTGCTGACCGGTTTTTGCCATTTGCGGCCATTACGAACAAGGGGAGTGGCTAGAGAAGACGGGTCGCCCCCCCTCGTCATAGGGGGGAGGAGTAAGTCGGCCCCGCTCATCCAACCCAGAACAAGGGGTTTGGCTAAGAGAGGGCGGAGCGGGAACCCCCGAGAAAGTGCGCGAAGGTTCGGTGAGAAAACCAATATAAGTCGCCGCGGGACGCACTCCACTGGCTTGCTCTTGCTCCTCTTGCTCTTGCTCTGACCCCGTCATCTTGCTTGCTGTCCATCATTGTTGCTGGGGAGAAGGAAGACGCCTGAACGAGCAGGTGTGTGCAAGCCATCGTGCGATTAGCTGCGCTGCAGCTAAGGGGGCAGCTAAGGGGCCGCAGGCCACGAAAAGGTGGCGCCAGGCAGCAATCCACGCTGGACCCTCCATTGCCTCCCAAAAACAACCATCCATCCTCAAGCCATACCTGCCTGCAATATCCCCCGTGTAAGTGTGAACGTCGTCTGTCCTAATCGTTGTCCTGGGGTTAAGTAAATTGACTTGTATAAGCTAACGATGCACTGTGTGACTGCTTCTTCCATCCATTGCTTGTAAATAATTTTGATCGCTCCTTCTTTTTGCTTGTGTGTATAATAAATCCTGTTATTCCTCCGTACTCTGTCTTCTTCTCTCTTCCTTCTCTTTCGGTCGCTTTAGAGGTTTCCAAATTGAATATCTGTGGTGCGATCTGGTCAACGTTGGGGGAGTCGGGCCAATCGGGGATCCTGTAACGGTCGCGGTGGACCATCCGCTCGGCCCAAAGTAACATCTAAACCGCGTCCGTAACAATTGGTGTCGAGGAGTGGGATTCGAGGCCCGAACCAAATTTTTAAAACGTGTAGGAAAAAAATTTTTGGTCAAAATTACGAGCTGCCGAAATTTTGTTTTATAAAACCCGAATTTTGAGATCGCGCCATGGACAATCAAGGCGATCGGATGTCGGTGGGGGAGATAGACGGGTTAGGGGTAACCCAGGACCTCGGGGAAATGTATATGGAGGATGTGGTTGAGGGGGTATCAGGCGCACAAAATGGCGCTCTCGCGCACGTGGTTGAGGGGGCCACGGCCGCGGAACCAATGAGCGCGGTCCAAATGCAAGCCTTCATGGCCCAATTCATGGTGGAAATGCAGAAAAAAAACGACAGTATGGAACAAATGGAAGACAGAAGGAGGGCTGATAGTGAGAAAATGGAAAGCAGAATGATGGGGGCAATGAGGGACGAAGCGAGGGCTCAGAGTGAGCAATTGGGGGTAATGAGGGACGAAGCGAGGGGTACCGGTGAGGGATTAGACAAGAAATTTGAGGGATTAGACAAGAAATTTGAAGGATTAGACAAGAAATTTGAGGGGTTAGACAACGGGATAAAAGAGGTGAAAAATGGGTTAATGGGGTTAGAAAATAGGATGGAGGACAAATTGCGGGAAATAGGGGAACAATCTGCCAGGGAAATCAAACGAATGGGGAACCAGATAGAGGAGGTGCAAATCGGGTTAGAAAGTAAACTGGATGCTCAGAGGGATGAATTGGGACAGATGAGGGTGGCATCTACAAAAGAGATGGAGGAGATGAAAGAGGGGATACGACGAGGTGTAAGTGAGGAGGTTTCGGGGCTACGCGAGGAGGTAAAGCGAGGTGAGAAGCGTATGGAGAAAGAGGTGAGAAATGGGACGGCGAGGTTACAAGGGGGCATAGAGGGTCTGACGGAGGAGGTGGAACAGCTGACAGAGGGACAGACGGAGTTAGTGGAGCAGGTTCAAAAGAACACTGCGGTACTAGGAGGGTTAAAAGCGACACAAGAAGACATTAAGAACGAATTAATAGCGACACAGAGGCAATGTCAGATGGTACGTGAGGGACTGACAATGAGGGTGGACGAGGTGACAGAGGTAATGGAGACAAAGGACCGAGAGGTGAGGATGCACATAGAGACGGTCAAGGTAGCCTTAGAGGACGAACTTGAGGAGACGCACCGGGAAATAAAAGAGGTGAAGCAAAAATTAGAGGAAGTGGAAGAAGAGGTGAGTGAAATTAAAAAGGGACGGACAGAAACTAAGAGGGAGATAAAGGAGGAAGTAATGGAATATGTACAAGGTCGGTGCTCAACTCATGATGTGATGCTCACTAACCAAATAAAGAGTTTGCAGGTGGCAGAGGAGGTGCGGAGACGAGGTGCCAAGGTGAGTGGCGATATAATCGGAAATGTACATGATGTGAGGAAAGCTTCAGTCGGCTTGGGGGTTGATTTAGACCCGGGTGTTCGTGAAAGGCCGTTGGTGAAGTGTGCGACAGGTCTGGTGTGCGAAAAAAGAGGTGTGCGAGAATGTCCGACCATGGGGTGTGTGAGGAAAAAGTGCACGCCAAGGAGTGAGTGTGCTGTCGAGAGTGAGTCGGTCGTAGCGCGTGTGCGAGGGAGCACATGGAAGCGCGTAGTGAGGAGTGTTACAGAGGATGTAACGGGAGAGTGTGCCGTCAAGAGTGAGTTGGTCGAAGCGCGTGTGCGAGGGGGTACATGGAAGCGCCGTGTGGTAAGTGTTACGGAGGAAGTAACGAAAAAGTGTGCGCAAGAGGATGCGCGAGAAAGGTGTGTAACGGACAGGGGCATGAGGAAAGAGTGCGCTGTCGAGAGTAAGGGTGAGGGCGCTGTCAAGAATGGAGGTGAAAGTAGTGAGAGTGACCCGGAGCATGAGTTGGTTGTGACAGGTGAGCGAGGATGTACACCTGGAATGGAAGGATGCACACCTGGAATGGTAGAGCGTGTGTGGGAATGCACACTTGAGTTGGTCGTGAGGCACGTGGTTGGGTGTGCGAGTGAGAGCACACCTGTGATTGTCACAGAGGAGGTGACCGAGGAAGGGGCGCGAAGAGGTGTGTTGGTGAGGTGTGCGAACAACGAATGTGTGCCAAAGTGTTCGGTGGTCAGGTGTGTGACCAAGTCTGTGAGCGGAATGAGTGTACCGAGGTGTGTAAGGGAAGGTACGAGGAGCATGGGAACAGCTGGAGGTATGAGCAAGAAAGGGGTAGCGTATGCGTGTGAGCATGCAGGTGAGGCATCGACGGTAACCGGGTTAGCGGTTAGAGCGACTTATAGCCGAATCGGGCCCTCGGTGCGTGCCGGGCTTCGCGTGCCGCGAGAACCAGCGGGGATCCGAGCCACGGCGGGTTCGAAAGGACCGCCGTACGCGATCCACGCTGTGCCTCGCTTGGAACGGCCGCGTCCGGGCTCCACTAGGCGGAGCGGGCAGCCCGATAGGAAGGGTCGTCATGGCGACCACTTTTTATTGAGACGTTCCGGCAGGTCGAGATCGGGACATTGGATGGCTCCGCGCCGAGGTGGTGCGTGGGATCTCGGCGCGGGTAAGCCCCCGTCCCTGCACCGAGTGCCGGACGCATCCAGCCGCCGGCACCAAAGAACCCGCGTTCATTGCTCGGCTGTACGAAGCCGAGCTTTAGAAGGGAATTGGCGCACCGAGAGGATCTAATAAGTAGACGGGTGATGAGGATAGTGTTTTGGCCCCGAAATTAGAAAAAAAGCAAAATTTGATGATGGTAGAGTGATTGGCAAATTTTTGATTTATTGAATTTGGACGAGCGAAATTGATAGTAGGACCTCCCCGATGTGGTGGGATGGCAAATCCACCATCCCTCACGGGTGGGGGGCAAAGGGGGGTGTATGGCAGTGAAAACTAGCCCGGGTGGGTTAGGATATTGTGTGTAGGGCCCTAGAAGATGACATTAGGTAACGTTAAGATTAGTTAGTGACTGATACCTGTAGTGGGGACGCAGGTAGAGTAGAGTGGATTATAATGACGTGGTATGTGCTTAGTTTAAAGGGAAGACGGGGAGCACTAGGTTAGCAGGGCAACAGGTAGATGAGATGATGCCGTGTGTTTGAGGATTGAACAGGTGTGATTGAACAGGTGTGATTGCACAGGTGTGCAACTGAACAGGTGTGTGGAGCAGTGTATGAGTGAGTAAAGGTGATTGTGTATTGTGCTGACCGAAGGGTCCAGGAAGAGGAGGAGGGTGCAGGTGGCACCAGGTGATTGCACAGGTGTGCAACAACAGGTGTATGTGGCTGTGTGGAATAAATGGTAGTGTGGAATATCTGGAGTCTTGGAATGGATGGTCGTGGAGTGAGTATGGTGGAAATTGTGGAGTGGAGTGGATGGTGCGAAGGTGTGAATGGGGGAAGGATGGACCCCCATCACGAATACCTGGGGCGGGTATTGTAAGTGTTAGGTAGAGGGTATAGGTAAATTGTGGTTGGATATTGGCATCTGTGGTGCGAGTGGAAGAATGATGTTTGGATGGGTGCATTAGTGTTGTGGAAATGGCTGGGCGTGTCGCCTGTTAGTGTGTGTAGTTGGTTTGGGCACTCCACCACTGTGAGGATGTCGGCCAGGTGAGGCCGCAGGTGGGCTCTGGGAGCCGGTAGTAGTTGTTGTGGATGGGGCCCGAGGATCCGGAGGACGGACCCGGGTAGCCCAGTGCCAGAGGGCACCGAGGGGGGTGACAGAGCCAGGAGGGGCTTTCCCCAGTTAGTTAGGTTAGGGTGAGGAGCTAGGTAAGCTCGGGTGGCAACTGCAGTGGTGGAGGTGTGCAGGTGGGTAGACCTGCTGGAAGAGCTACACGTCGCAGCCCAGAAATTGTGCGAGGGCACCGGGAGATGAATCGGGGGAGTGAGACCCCAAATTGAGAAGCACCACAGTTTGGTCAATGGGAATTGGTTTTTAGAACCCATAGTGTAAGTTGGCCAATGGATTGGCAGGGAGAGACCCCGGGTAGTGTAAAGTGTGTTAAGGTCATTTAGAGGATAGTTAGGATTGGAGTCTCCTCGCACCATCTGCATCCACTCACCTGAGATGAGGTAACTCCACACCATGCCATGTTTTATTATTTTTCATTAATGCAAATGTTTTGGATTGTGAGACGCATCATGACGTGGGTGTGACATTGTGCTTGATGTTCCATCTCTTCCTCCTTATGAGGATTGATGACGAATTGGGTGATGGCAAATTTTGGGATAGTGGGATTGTGGAGACGAATTTGGTAGGGGAAATAAGGGGAAGACGTGACAGTAGCGACGGATTTGTAAAGGTGTAAATTGTTGTAAATATGGGGTAAGGGCAAGGGTAGTGTAGGTGACAGGGGGGGTGACGTACGGTTGGGACGAGTTTTTCTCACTTCGCTCTCCGTACGCACTTCACCCTGCATTGCCTTTATTGACGTGTACCCTTGTGACCTTACCCCTCGCTCATTTGTCTTCCCCCCTTTTGTCTCCCACTTGAGGACCTGTGCGCCATTGGGTGCCGAGGGGAGCGTGCGTGAGATGGCCATTGTGCGCACGAGATCCTCAGAACCAGCATGCATTGCGTTGATGTACCACTTTATGGACCGCTGTTCTGCGGCCAAGTACCACTTGATGGACCCCAGGTTCTGGGGCAGGGCACCTCTGTTGGAGACCGGCCATAGTGGCCAGGGAATCTTGCTTGCGGACCTCGGTAAGGCGGCACCTATGCCAAACAGGTGGACCACCCTTAGTTGGCCCCTGAGGCCCTAAATAAAAATGAACACAAGTTGTGCTTTTTATTATTTCCAAGTAGGCCGCATGAAGCCAGAAGACGTCGGGAAGAACATCGGCCCAGCAGAGAAAGAGAAGACCACCACCAGTTGTTTTGTTGTGTTTATTATGAACCGTGGTGACTGTGCACCGAGTGGTGCTTTTGGTGCTTTGTGGTGCTTTTGGTGCTTTGTGGTGCTTTTGGGTGCTTTGGTGGTATTGGTACTGGTGCATCGATGCAATGCGTGCTGTCTCCTCCCTCCCAGCAGGAATTTCTTTTTCTTGTTCCCTAAAAAGAAAAAAAAAACACAGGTCCTGGGTTGCGTTGTAAATAAGAAATAACGTCACTGTAAATAATGCTCCCCACCGTAAATGTATAGTTTGAGAACAATTCCGTAATTCGGTTAGCTGTGGGCTTGAGTCTGTTAGACAGGGTGCAATGCAATAGGGGGACATACTTATTTGTGTTTTAAGATTGTCACACTCAGGGTCAGGTTAATTGTAGAGGGAATTACACCTACGTGTCACACTAAGTTAAAGTTTTGTAGGCCCGAGTACGGACCTGAAGAAAGGAGGGTGCAGTGTAACGAATTTGAGAAGTGTAATGGTTTTGAGAAGTGTAACAATTTTGGAGAAAGTGTAACGAATGTGAAAAGTATGGTTTTGTTGTGTGTAACACCCTCGTAATGTAAATAATGGTCGCAGCCGTCCTCCTAGTTAATTCCATGAAACTTACACACAGGCCACGATATATCTTTTTAAATAGTTTATTTCCTTATTCTATGTAGGCTAAATATGTGTTTCCCACTAGATTGACTCTGCATTGCATCAAACGAAATAAAGCGTAGGCCCCTCCGATGATCCATGGCAGCTCAAGTGCCAGGGATTCCCCCACTTGAGCTTTCACAGCAAACGTTTATTGCAGTACTGAACTGCTGTGCAACGTGACGGCGCAGTACCTGCAGCTGCTGACCGGTTTTCGCCATTTGCGGCCATTACGAACAAGGGGAGTGGCTAGAGAAGACGGGTCGCCCCCCCTCGTCATAGGGGGGAGGAGTAAGTCGGCCCCGCTCATCCAACCCAGAACAAGGGGTTTGGCTAAGAGAGGGCGGAGCGGGAACCCCCGAGAAAGTGCGCGAAGGTTCGTTGAGAAAACCAATATAAGTCGCCGCGGGACGCACTCCACTGGCTTGCTCTTGCTCCTCTTGCTCTTGCTCTGACCCCATCATCTTGCTTGCTGTCCCTCGTTGTTGCTGGGGAGAAGGAAGACGCCTGAACGAGCAGGTGTGTGCGAGCCATCGTGCAATTAGCTGCGCTGCAGCTAAGGGGGCAGCTAAGGGGCCGCAGGCCACAAAAAGGACGCGCCAGGCAGCAATCCACGCTGGACCCTCCATTGCCTCCCAAAAACAACCATCCATCCTCAAGCCATACCTGCCTGCAATATCCCCCGTGTAAGTGTGAACGTCGTCTGTCCTAATCGTTGTCCTGGGGTTAAGTAAATTGACTAGTATAAGCTAACGATGCACTGTGTGACTGCTTCTTCCATCCATTGCTTGTAAATAATTTTGATCGCTCCTTCTTTTTGCTTGTATGTATAATAAATCCTGTTATTCCTCCGTACTCTGTCTTCTTCTCTCTTCCTTCTCTTTCGGTCGCTTTAGAGGTTTCCAAATTGAATATCTGTGGTGCGATCTGGTCAACGTTGGGGGAGTCGGGCCAATCGGGGATCCTGTAACGGTCGCGGTGGACCATCCGCTCGGCCCAAAGTAACATCTAAACCGCGTCCGTAACAATATATATATATATATATATATATATATATATATATATATATATATATATATATATATATATATATACATACACATATATATGCAAGGCAGGGTTTCGGGACCAAGTCTCGCTCATACCTAAATCCCTGCGCCGCCACCGAAGCGAGGAAGCAAGCGTCGCACGAGCCACGTGTGATCTGGGTACACCGAGTGGATTGAGTACCACGTGGTCCGTGCAGTTTTAGGTAGTGGAACCCGATTTGAGCGGTTATATTCGTACCACGCTTAGCCAATGAGGAAATCACGAGAACAATCGAATGGAAAAGGAAGAACACGGGTTTAATTATTATTCCCACACGTATATACAAGGATCGGTGGACGCAGAGACACAGAGCAGCACCTAGACAGTCTTATCTTACTCCCCAGACTCGGGGTCATCACACTCGCACATGAAATTGCAGGCAGGTTGATGTTCAGCCAAACGCGCTGACGTGGTCATCCAGGAATGGCCCCGTCCGGCTCTTCACGGTCCCAGCACGTCCCGCGAAGATGGCAAGCAGGCGTTGGAAGGGTCTTCATAGCGCGTCTCCCGAACAAAAGGCAGCCGTTGAGGTAGGACGGAAAATGCGCGTCTCTCAGCACGGCTGGCGGTTACACAGCCGTTATCACTTGCGTAACTTAATGCACTGTACACAGCTCGGCTTTAAGCTCAACCGAGCGTCGCTTTATATATCAGCGCATTTCCTGGTTCAATGCGCGGCTTTCTGCCGATCGCGTATCTCTCAAATTCCTCTTCGGCTCACCGTGCTCATTCAACTCTCGAGTCCTTTGACGCTCTCCACTCGCAAGTCCATGATGCTCTTACTCAACTGCTCGGAAGTCCTCCTGGGGGCTTTGCGCGACGGGTTATATAGATACGCCCCAAACCTTCTCGAACCTCCCAACCACGCCCTGTGACGCAGTGCTGCCGCCACACCCTCTGAGGCCTGGTTGGCGGCTCGTGCTTACCGTCAGCTCTTCTGCCGCCCCTCATTCGGCCCCACCCCGACCCTCCTAGGCCTGCCTCGTGTTAGTTCGCCCAAAATGAACCAAAGGCAGCGCAAAGGGGCATGAGGCTAGGGAGGCGGGATAGTCAGTAGAAGTAGGACCTATTCTTCTTACTCTACTCAACGCAGAACTAACATAGGAAAAGGCCTAAGCTCACAAATACTAAGAGATAACTATACTATCGCGAGGCTACATGTTGCTTGTGTGACTAACTATGAGGGGGAAATTTTAACCTTTATTATACTGACTGTACAAAACTCAAAACCGCAACAATATATAGTTTGCTTACCAGACCACAAGATAAATTATACTAGATTTGCATCTACAGTATTGGTAAAAGGAGAAGTATCCATCCGTGTATGTGTGTTGTATCCACTGCTGCCGCTCACTTGTTTTAACAGGAAATAGGAGGAACTCAATACCTCTCATCAAAGGATATTTCTCTTGCCCAATATTTCTGTGAGTCTTATTTGCATTCGTGCAAATTCATTTGCGAAATTCAGACACTCTTCTGAATCTGGAGGCAGTAATATTGGTGTCAGGAGTCGGATCAGGACACTGGTCTGAATCTGGCAAACGTAACATTGGTGTTTCGGAGCGGAATTTAGACCCAACGTGGTATAGTTGTTAAACGATCGCCTTTCGAAGTAGAAAAAAAAAAAATGAATAGTTTATTTAGCCGAAAAATGGAATTTTATTGGGAAACATTTGTAACCCCCCCCCATGGCGAATGAACTGCGAGGAAAGGAGGAGCAGAAAATGGCTGAAGGAGTCGGCATCGAAAAAGGTGTCAGACAGCAGTTCTCCTTATTCATTACGCACAAGATCACTCCCCACCACCTCTCTCCCAACTTCCCTCTTCCTACAATACCTGTACACCTTTTGACTGCAACTTACACACTGCAGTCTATGCAATACCTCATCATGAGCTGATTGTCTTTTATGCAGTGTATGGATGTATTTGGGCTGTGTAAATACTAAAGTCTAAACAACCTAGCCTTTTGGTATTATGCCCCAAGCTAGAAAGCAAAACAAACAATTTTTTTGATTTATTCTACGAAGAAACAGAAAGGTACAGCCAATGAAGAGCTTGCGCTAAGTATTTCTGCACCAATTTTGTAACAGGTAGGAGAGAGCAGAACCATATTTGGGTGATATTATAATTGATCTATAACCCACTGACTCCTAAACACAGAAGACATTAAACGTTTGCTTGATAATATTAAATTGTTTTTGACTTGTGTGTACATTTCCCCAATTCCCCATTAAGTCTGTGTCATGTCATTCAAATACATCATTAGCATTGTGCTGTTAATTTAATGGAGACTTTAATTGGACAAATTCACCTCCATACTACTAATGGATCTTCAGAAAAATATATTTAAAAACATGTTTCCCGTTTTTCAGAATTGAGCAGCGAATTCAAACCGTTTTAACTTTTGTGTACACCCTCCAACCCCAGGCCTCACTGCATCCAATGTCTTGCCATTATAGCATACACGGTTCAGCAAGTACATTAGGTTGGGGAATGGGGCATGCCCTATTTAGGACTAAAAATACCAGATAGCTTATAGATTCATCTCTAAAGAATGTTGGAAAAGGAGTAATATATATATATATATATATATATATATATATATATATATATATATATATATATATATATATATATATATATATATATATGTAATACACACATAGAAATACCAGAAATATACTGTAAAAGCTGAGGTTCTTTACTCTTGCCTCATATTCATCTTTTGATCTCAAATCCAAATTTCTTGATTATATAGCAATAACAAGTTTGACTTCACTGTTCCAATACTTATGGAGGGCACTATATGTCTGCATAATCTATACTACAAGAGAGGTGTTTGTGTTTGTGTGTGTGTGTGCTGCCATTATTCTCAGAGATGATGACCAAGTGGATCTTCATCAAACTTTCAGAGATTCATCAGTAAGTGCTGGAGAGTGTTTTATGCCAAAAAAACATTTTTTGAAAATGTAAAAAAAAAAAAATTTTTTAGGGTTTAAAAAAATCGTTCTATTGTGCCTAAGCCTTTTAGTGGGGCTTTTAGTGGGGCTAGTGGGGCTAGTGGGGCTGCTTAACTGATGAATTGTGCCTTTTCCCTTAAAAGCATGAAACTTGGCACATGGCTAGAATACCCCAAAAGAAAGATTTTTAGTCCAGGGGGCATCTCCAATTTCACCCCATATGGCGGCCATCTTGAAATTCAAGATGGCCGTCATACAAGACCTGTTTTGATGAATATCTCCATAATTAGAACAGCTATCTAAATGGTTGCAGTGCCTACACCTACATTTTTAGGGTCTAGGAATCCAATGGTAACATAAAATATTAAGCAGTCATATGAAAATATTAATTTTGCATAGTATCATGCATACTGGGAATGCATATAAATACTCTTAACAGGTTGGCATTCTTCAGTGATTAAAAGTGTCTATGACATCGCAGACTGTAACTGTGCCATCTTGTGGTTTTCTAGTCTTTGCTGCATTCTCCATCACATGCGCAGAGAGAAGTACAGGGAAGTGCAGCTTTCTTACACCGGCAACGACCAGTACATCCTTTTTTGCACCCACACTTAACAAGTTCATTGCAGATCTTTGCAGCCTCTGGAAGTGTTGTCCATATTGGTTTGAACTGGCCAGCAGACGTTTTTTGCCAACCCCATTCAGTGGGGCTTGGTAGATCAGGCTTAGCATGCAATGCTTGTCCCCAGCATAGTGCGCCTTGGTATACTGCCCGCTTTACGTGCTGCACAAGGGCATCATGTGTTGGTGGAATTGATTCCACAGGTCTGCCTTTCTTTGCAAACAGTTTCTTTCGTACAATGTTAATGTCAGTAGCAGTACTTGTGCGATCATACAACAGAATAACAAATCTCTCAATGACGTTCATGCAGGTTTCAGTTATCTTTGTGCTCTGGTGGCAAATTTCTGCTCGTACCTCTGTGAGCTCAGGGAATGATTCCCACACATTCCATGCAGTTACCTTTCCACGCCCATTAAACGCTGAAGAAGTGTCACACCCTGTTAGTGCATGAAACATGGGGAGGGCTTTAGATTTCTCAGGGCCAAGAGCTGTGGCTATATCATGTGCAGAGATAAATCGCATGTTCTTGCCTGTCCCAAATTGTAACCATATCATCACTGAAAGCTTCTGGGATGCTGTAACTGCAAGCACGACAACATCTGTGTCCACAGTTTGTATGAGGACCTTACTATGCCCTCTCTGTGTTGCATCAGCAGCATGTAGGAACATCCGACCATCTGCCTCTTCCTGAGTGCACGGGGAGAGTGATTCTAGATCAATGCGTGGTGGAGCAGTAAGAACCTCTGTATCAAGTGTGACAACTAGCTCCTTGCGCTGGTCTTCAAATGATTTAATTGTTTCATTGGAAAGGAAGCTGAAGAGTTCACGCTTGTTTTCATCAACTCGAAGAAAGTTCTGCCACTGTCCAGGAATTGCAACTGAGGTATCTACTCGTCGGCGAACCCCCTTGCCACGCTTTTCACGGGTCATGCTCTTAAGGCTGTCGGGTAGGTAACGGTCCCACACCAGATCAAGTCGGGTTGCAGATTTGTACTGTGAGAAAACAAATGGGATGAAGACCTTTTCGGCATATTCGCCAAATGTTTTGACTGTACCAACATCGGGCTTTAGCTTTTGAACAATTACTGCCCCGTCAAGTATGACACATGTCACCTCTGGCATCTGTGTGCTTGATGGTGAAAGTTCCTCTAAGCAGTCCAAAAGGTCGCTCTTTGTACCAGGTCGAAGCTTCCCATCCTTGGACAGAGATGGAGGGAAAGATTGATTTTCATGACGGAAAAATTCATCCAGGTTTCCCTCGCGGGTTTGACAGCCAATATAGAGGCGAGAAAACAGTTGAACATCACTCTTCAATGAGGCTACCTTGTGTTTATCTTTCAGCTGGTCTGTTACTGATGAGCTGCCAAACAGAGGTAACATTTTGCGCCGGACGACATCATTCAAAGGCTTTGAGCGTTCAATCAGCCTCTCTTGCACAAATGACTCCAGAGCCTCCTTTCCCACTTTCTGCACGTCTTTCACACTTTGTACGACTGATGCACTTGCTATATCCTTTGTGTCAAGGACCAAAAGGTCAGCGGTTTCTTCAAGAAATGGATTACCTAGCTCCTCGATAACTGATACAAGTGATCTGACATGTGTTACGTGGTCCCCTCGGTGACTACCTGGTCTCGGTGACCCCCGGACCGTGAGAGGACCGTCGCCAGCAAGTAGGATGATATATATGAGCTTTCGTAACGCAACCCATATGAATTCCGGTCAAGAAGAAACCCCACACCAAGGATCCGGAATAATCAATAATATATTCCCTGAGCAATCAACAACCATCAACAATGCACAATCAATATTACAAAGATGCAAACTCATCTACACTAACTCTAAGATGGCCATCTTATATATTCCTCACGTGAGCCCCACTCCTGACTCCCTCCGTGGTCAATGTCTCTCACAATGTCTCTCGTCTCCGCACACGGGCGGTTGAACGAACCCCGGGCGGACGTGCTCCAAACGTGCCGTCTCGTACCGGGGACAGCTGCTGCAGCGCCCCTCCTTGCCAAGCAACGGGGCAAAATCCAGCACGGCTTCCAACGCGCGCGAGGCCCCAAAGTGCGACCCGTACGCGTCCTTGTAGACGGGGCAAAACCAAGCGCGGGTTGCAACGCGTGCGAGGCTCGACGTGCGACCCGTACGCGTCCTTGTAGACGGGGCAAAACCAAGCGCGGTTTGCAACGCGCGCGTGGCCCAACGTGCGACCGCTTGGTTCCGTGCACGAACTCACGGGGACTTGACGTGTCAAAAGGTAGTTACGCGTCCAGGTAACTCCTCTCGCCAAACAGGTTTCGGAACGCCTCTGTTTTCCACGCAGCGCGAGGTCGATTCCACCTTTTGTCGTCGCGGGGCGAGGAAGATCAAGAAGAAGAATCGTCCTGTTCCCTCGTGTCTTTTCTTCTTCCCTTTTCGGTCACTTCCGTTTCCGGCCACTCCCTCCGAAGGGCTCCTGACCCTCCAACCACAACAACTTAATATACTCCACACGGATAAGCAAAGACCTGAATGGTAATTCCCATACATTCACATAAATATGTAACACTCCCCCCCTTCAAGAAAGAAAGTTTGAACCCAGCGAAAACTTTCTTTCTTGAAGGGGGGGAGTGTTACATATTTATGTGAATGTATGGGAATTACCATTCAGGTCTTTGCTTATCCGTGTGGAGTATATTAAGTTGTTGTGGTTGGAGGGTCAGGAGCCCTTCGGAGGGAGTGGCCGGAAACGGAAGTGGCCGGAAACGGAAGTGACCGAAAAGGGAAGAAGAAAAGACACGAGGGAACAGGACGATTCTTCTTCTTCTTTTAACCTTTCCTGGAGTTCTCGTTCCACTCTCCTTTCCTCCGCTTGTTTCTCTTCCCTCCTCTCTTCTGCTTTCCTTTCTTCTTCTGCTCTTTCCTTTTCTGCTTTCCTTTCTTCTTCTGCTCTTTCCTTTTCTGCTTTCCTTTCTTCTTCTTTAATCCGTTCCTGGCTCCGTAACTGCAACTCCAGTTTCCGGAGCTCAACGTCTTCTGGTTCTTCGGGTAGCCACTCCCAGGCTAACTCGTCCCATGTTCCTAATCCCACCATAGAATGTATCACCGTGGCCTGCAACTCTGCCTTCCTCAAATTAATTCGGACCTCCAAGTTAAAATGTTTGGCCAATTTCAAGAGGTCCGACTTTAGCAATGCTCGGAACTGTGCCTCACTCGGTGTTACCCCAAAGTTCTGTGCCACAAACGCCATGGTGCCTATCGTTAACACCTGTTAACCTTCACCCAAGATTTTACCGCAATTTCTCAAAACAAAAAATTTACCAATTAATAATTAATTAATAAATTTTAATTACTAAAAATTATTATTTTATTATTTTATACAATTTTAGATCCCGGACGAGCCCCCAATTCTGTTACGTGGTCCCCTCGGTGACTACCTGGTCTCGGTGACCCCCGGACCGTGAGAGGACCGTCGCCAGCAAGTAGGATGATATATATGAGCTTTCGTAACGCAACCCATATGAATTCCGGTCAAGAAGAAACCCCACACCAAGGATCCGGAATAATCAATAATATATTCCCTGAGCAATCAACAACCATCAACAATGCACAATCAATATTACAAAGATGCAAACTCATCTACACTAACTCTAAGATGGCCATCTTATATATTCCTCACGTGAGCCCCACTCCTGACTCCCTCCGTGGTCAATGTCTCTTACAATGTCTCTCGTCTCCGCACACGGGCGGTTGAACGAACCCCGGGCGGACGTGCTCCAAACGTGCCGTCTCGTACCGGGGACAGCTGCTGCAGCGCCCCTCCTTGCCAAGCAACGGGGCAAAATCCAGCGCGGCTTCCAACGCGCGCGAGGCCCCAAAGTGCGACCCGTACGCGTCCTTGTAGACGGGGCAAAACCAAGCGCGGGTTGCAACGCGTGCGAGGCTCGACGTGCGACCCGTACGCGTCCTTGTAGACGGGGCAAAACCAAGCGCGGTTTGCAACGCGCGCGTGGCCCAACGTGCGACCGCTTGGTTCCGTGCACGAACTCACGGGGACTTGACGTGTCAAAAGGTAGTTACGCGTCCAGGTAACTCCTCTCGCCAAACGGGTTTCGGAACGCCTCTGTTTTCCACGCAGCGCGAGGTCGATTCCACCTTTTGTCGTCGCGGGGCGAGGAAGATCAAGAAGAAGAATCGTCCTGTTCCCTCGTGTCTTTTCTTCTTCCCTTTTCGGTCACTTCCGTTTCCGGCCACTTCCGTTTCCGGCCACTCCCTCCGAAGGGCTCCTGACCCTCCAACCACAACAACTTAATATACTCCACACGGATAAGCAAAGACCTGAATGGTAATTCCCATACATTCACATAAATATGTAACACATGTTTGTCAAAGGTCATCTGGGTGCTTTTATTCTGATCATGATGCAGTGATGGCGCTTTGCTTTCATGTTGCTCCTGTGCAGTCTCAAACTCATCAATCACCCTTGAGACCTCTGGACCTGCAACCATCCATCTTTGCAGAGCATGGGCATTGTCCAGCAGACCCACAGCTCCTCCATCTCCCTTGATACGTGCATTGTTCTGTTCATGTGCATGATCTGTAGCAATTGAAGAAAATTTGCGTTGGGTCTTTTGTACCGTGAACATGCCAGCTCGGAAATTATCCAGAACTTTAGGGTGTGTCTTGTGCAAGTCCATCATATCACGCAAATGGACTGTGACCCATCTTGCATAGTGCGTATGGTCAAGAGCAAAGAACCACGGAAGAAGCTCCCATAAAGCATCTAAGTACATTTCAAAGTCAGCCTCCCTCAATGAGCGCACAAAGGTCAGGATGCTGTTCTCCAATGCCATCGTGAGACTCCAGTATTGGAACTGTGGGTGTTCCTTAGTCATTTTGCCACACCAATCAGTAAATGAAAGTTTCGTCTCAGCTTCTATTGCATAGTCATTGTATGCCCGATGCTGCAGTATGTGCAAGGCTGCAGCCGTCACCTGATGGGCATTGCGCGAGCGTGAAACATGTGCAGCTCGCAGGAAAGAATCTGCACTTCCCGCTGAGGCAATATTGGCTTGCACCAATGCTTCTACCCAGCCGCTTCCAGATAACCAGTCACCCGATGCCTTCAGTGCAGTCATTTCAAGGTGCATACCCATTGTTGAGAACCGAGTTGTGTGAATTTTTTATATAGTTTGTCTTTCAAAGTGCGATTAAAACGCTCAATAACAACTGCCTTTCCTTCATTAAAGGTGCTGTATAATTTGATATCCTCCTGTATAATCTGGATTTCAAGATGGCTGCCATATACTATTGAATATTTTATGTTGCCATTGGATTCCTAGACCCTAAAAATGTAGGTATAGGCACTTCAACCATTTTGATATCTGTTCTAATTATGGAGATATTCATCAAAATAGGTCTTGTATGACGGCCATCTTGGATTTCAAGATGGCCGCCATATGGGGTGAAATTGGGGATGCCCCCTGGACTAAAAATCTTTCTTTTCGGGTATTCTAGCCATGTGCCAAGTTTCATGCTCTTAAGGGAAAAGGCACAATCGATCCGAATTTTTTAGCTAAGCCGCCCAGCTATTTGTAGCGATGTGAATGGTAATATTAAATGATCCCCGACCACATTCCTTCGTGGGTGTAGGTATGTGTTCTGGCCCTCACAAAAAATTGCTTTCTTCAAAATGACAACAGGATTAGAACAGCATCGGGCATTGGCCAGGAGAAACCAGGCTAGTCTATACTACAAAAGTGAATTTGGTAGTTTATATTTGCTTCAAAAACTAAAAAACTACTGAATCAAATCCAACCAATTTTTGCATGTTGTGTAAGGGTGTGAATTTTTCAACATCAGCATCTCTTTTTCAGCAGAGGGATTCAGATGTTTACTATAAGCCGAAAGACTCATTTTTATTGAATATATGAGTCGTCTCATCCTTCATCGTGCAAGAATTCCATACCATATTCCCAAGTTATTTGATTGCGACGTATTTGCAGCAATGATGACACTTTTCACATGCGGGCTTAAAAAATGAGTGATTTTTTAAAAATTTTTATTATAAGAGGTTACCCCATCACTATTATTCACGAAGTCAGATGTAAGGCCACATGGGTTTTTCACCAAGAGGCAATGATTGAAAAGCAAAGAGCTCCCAGAGGGATATGGCATGTCAAAGATCACTTCGACTCTACTTCCTCTAATGTTATTTATGCTTTGTTGTGTGATCATTGCAACCTGCTCCACATTGGTGAAACCAAACAACATTTGGCTGACAGTGGCCAAACATTTAAGATCTACATGTTTAAACACAACAGGTTTGCCAGTAGCAGCACATTTTAACTTTGCTAATCATACCAAGGAAATTTTCAAGGTGTGTATGGCTGAAGGAGTATCCATCCGTGTCTCCCTTGACACCCTCGACTTAATATTTGGTCGCACAGCCTTTGGATAAAATAACTGCAGTCAAGAGCTTCCTATAGCCATGAAAGAGCTTCCTACACCTCTCTACTGGCAGTTTGGCCCACTCCTCTTGTGCAAACTGCTCCAGTTCTCCCAGATTTCAAGGGTGCCTTCTTCCAAATGCTGTTTTCAGATCTCCCCACATGTGTTTAATGGGATTTAGATGTGGACTCATTGCTGGCCACTTCAGAACAGTCCAGCGTTTTGTCTTGAACCATTTCTGGGTGCTTTTTGAAGTGTTTGGGGGTCATTGTCCTGCTGCAAGACCCATGACCTTCAACGGAGACCCAGCTTTCTGGAACTGGGTTCAACATTGTGCTCCAAAATTCCTTGGTAATCTCCTGATTTCATGATGCCATGCACACATTCAAGGCACCCAGTGCCAGAGGCAGCACATCAACCCCAAAACCTCACGGAACCTCCATTTTTGACTGTAGGGAATGTGTTCTTTTCTTTGAACGCTTCATTTTGTTTTCTGTAAAAAGAGATGATGTGCTTTACCAAAAAGCTCTAATTTGGTCTCATCTGTCCACAGGACATTATCCCAGAAGGACTTTGGCTTGTTCAGGTGTGTTTTGACAATCTCAAGTTGGGCTTTCTTATGTCTCTCTCTCTCAGCAGTGGGGTCCTCCTGGGTCTCCTACCATATAACCCCCTTTCATTGAGTTGGCGACGGATGGTGCGAGTTGAAACTGTCGTACCTTGTGTCTGAAGGTCAGCTTGAATCTGTTTGCCAGTTGATCAAGGTGCTTTTTCCACAATTCAAACAATCTTTCGCTGCAATCTTCGATCAGGTTTTCTCTTGCAGACACGTCCAGGGCTGTAGTGGCATGGCTGTAGTGGCATGGGCCTTAAGCTTCCTGATAACATTGCGTATGGTGGACACAGGAACATCAAGGTCTCTGCAGATGGACTTGTAGCCTTGAGATTGTCCATGCTTGGCTACAATCTTGTGTCTGACCTCCTCAGACCAAATCTGGTTTTCCTTCTTTTCTCCATGCACATTGTGGTACACACAGACACAAAACAGCAGAATGACTCCTTTTCTCGATTCAAACTGGTTGAATGAGTGATTTTATATTGCAGGCACCTGTAACACCATAGGCGAGTTCAATTCCAAAGTAAAGGAGAATCACCTGCTTGAAATATAATTATTTCCACCAACTTCTAAAAGGTGCCAATAATATTGTCTGGGCCATTTTGGGATTTCTGTGTGGAATAAGCTAAGATTTAGTAATTTTTTTCACCTTTTTGTGTTTTGTTCCACTGCAAACCAAAGAAATACATATGTGGATACCAAAATATTGTTTAATTTCAACAATTTTCTGGAAGTAATGGTGCATTACTTGAAAAAAGTGTAAGGGTACCAATATTTTTGGCCACGACTGTATACTAACGGAGTGTCACCTCCTGAGTGGGTCAAGTTGTGCATTACTTGCTGAAACAAAGTATAGTCTGTGCTTTGCAAAAATACTACACTGTAGGTATTTCAAAGGAAATCATGGACCCTTATTTATTGTCTCCTCCAGGAATCGAACCCAGGTCCTCTAGAATGTTCCCACATATATCAATTTAATTATTTAATCCTGTTCATTAATCTAATTGCTTCACTACGCCCCCAGTGGTGTTTATAATAGAGGACATGGATTTGTCCCCCCCCCCCCCCCCCCCCCCCCATTGGAGGAAGACCCTCTCGTGTTCAGGTCGTTGGTGCTCCTATGGTTGGCAACGAGTGTCCCGGAAGCATTGACGGAAAGAGTGGCAATCGTATGTGTGGGAAAATTGCATATGCTCAGATGGCAGAGCACTGGTACGGTTTTCCAGAGGACCTGGGTTCGATTCCTGGTCTAGGCAAGTAATTTTCATATATATATATATATGTATATATATCTTGTGTACACCATTAATCATGGAGTAGGTTGTACTTAGAACAGGTGCAGGACAAAGATATTAGCAGACCTCAGTGTACCTTTCCATGAAAATTTACAAGGACATTTGTAAATGATGGGCAAACACACAAGATAAACATGATTTGAAGCCGAGTTCCCTGCATCCTAAGCCAAAGGATCCATTTGGGTACACAAACGGGCAAACTCAAACACGAACAGAGTAACGGATGTTCAGGAAAAGATTGTCCAAATAGGAAGTGGTATGATATAGCCTTAAATTGACTTCATTTGGCGAACAAAAATAAACAGCCATGGAATCAACAGCATGTTTAATTTCACATATCAAATGTGTATTCTTTTTCCACCCCTAAGCTGTTACTAATTTTCCATGTGTTCAATTTATTCGAGGTTAATATATTGGTTCATTCATCGGAATTGACTTCAGACATTTGGAGGTTTACTGAAAGTTGCGATTCACTTTTAAACGTTATTAATTAAAAAGACGTTCAATCCAAAGTTACATTAATTAATTTCTTACAGTTCTTCCTTGGATACCATGTATATTTTGATTTATAAATCATCTAATGTATAAAACAGAGCAGTGACAGTATGTATTATTGCGGGGATGTGATACGGGTTGAAAGGGTTAATGCATTCTAGTTATTTCATTCGTAAATGCTCAGCATAAGACTCATGGTATTTGTGTACAAGGATCACAACGTGTCGAAGTATGTCTGGACAGATTTAATTGTGATCTTTCCATTCTGGTATGTGTCCGTGGCCCGATTATCCCTTGTTAGGTCTTTAAATCTTTTCCTGTCATCTGCTCCTTAAATGTTTCGTTTTAAAGCACACACCATGCCTTTAAGTGCAAGGTGCTTGAAGCATGGTATTTAACATCACCGCAGGGGGGCGTGTGGGAAAGTTTCTTATGGCAAAGCCGTTAGTCGCACGCTGAGCCGTTAAAAACAGCCGATTGTGCAGAGCTGCTAACGCCCAGAGGGGCCACCAACAGAGAGGTGTTTAAAACAAGGCCGAAAGTCTAATAGTGGCGTGGCCAGGATTTTTTGATACTTTAGTTGAAGATTGACGTAATGACGTAGCGTGACACAAAACTGCCGCTACTTTAATATATAGAAGATATATTTTAACCTTCAGTAACTTTACAGTCACTATGAAGGGATTAGTATATTTATGATTATATTACGATTATATTAATTCTAATAACGTAATGTTATCATTATTACAAAAATGATATTATTTTTAAAAAACCGAGGCCAATTCCTTACCTCGGTGGTTACACCGCTTATCATTGATTCATGAACCATACACCACTTCAATGCATTAACTTTCCATTCACGACATTGGGATTAAAGTGTTATGGTTATATTTACTATATTATTATTATTATTACGAAAACGATATGACTTAAACGATACACTACTGTATCAAGAAACCTGGGCTTAATTTGTCCAAAGCAGTCCGAAGATGAGGCATGAAGCCTAAGGCCTATGCGTACCGTTTTGTTGGAAGAGATGAAAACGCCGATGCTTTCGATATTTGATGGTCATTTTAACAATCGGTTTGTTTGTGTTTAACAGTGAATGAAAAACGTAAAGGCAGAGCATGGCGATTGTGATATATGACAGGTTTGACGATATGTTCGGCCTGAACGAAATTGGAATTAAAATGGCGTGTGCGGAGTCGGGCACCGTACTGCCATAATGACATCAGACGTAATCACATCACCCTGTCATGTGACCAGATCTTCAGCTCTGATTGGTATATGTTTGAGGAGACATACGGACGGACAAAAACTGTTCTAGACGGCTTTGCCCTATGGGCTACGCCGTAAAAAGGCAGCCACACATCATATCGATTCTTTGGATTGGAGGAGGAGTTTTGATTTCTCCTTTGTGCTTCTGGTTGCACCGAACCTGCACAGAGAGATGCTGTGTCACGCCTCGCCAAACAAGCTGCATCCATTTTTCCTGCCTCGGTCTCCCTTCGGAACTGGAACATAACTGCCAACAAACTCTTAACCAAACTCCACCTCTGGGTTTGCCCATCATCTCATCGTCTTTTGAATTTCCTAGCCTGTCCAAGTGAATGTGGGCGTGGGGAATTATAATTGAAACAAATTGTTGTAGTGCAGTATTTTACATTGATTCTGTAATTGTTATAAATATGCACTGCTTTACTCAATATCCCTTCCCCCATTTATTAAATCTGATAAAGTCCATTAACTTGTGTCAGCTGGTTCATGGTTCCTCATTGGGTTATGAACCCCAGCATGGTTAAAAAGAACGAATGTGGGAAATTGGTGCCAAATCACCCCGGATCATCTGGGCTGCCACTCAGGCCCATCCTGTTTTACGGACAACAGATTATAGTTCGAGCTATCTGTACACCAAAAACCGAAGTTAAGTATTTGGATTTCCCAGCGGACGGCGTAAGGTCTCTCTCGACAATCCATCGCTAAATTTGTGATCGTGCGGGTGGAGGAATTAACCTTGAGTAGCTTTGGTTCATTAGGATTGGGATCAGGACACTGGTCCGAAACTGGAGACAGTAATATTGGTGTCAGGAGTCGAATCGGGACACTCGTCTGAATCTGGAGGCAGTAATATTGGTGTCAGGAGTCGGATTGGGACACTGGTCTGAATTTGGAGGCAGTAATATTGGTGTCAGGAGTCGGATTGGGACACTGGTCTGAATTTGGAGGCAGTAATATTGGTGTCAGGAGTCGGATTGGGATACTAGTCTCAATCTGGCAAACGTAACATTGGTGTTTAGGAGGGGAATTCAGACCCAAAGTGGCATCGTTGTTAAACGATCGCCTTTCGAAGTAGAAAGAAGAAAAAAAAGAATAGTATGAAATTTTATTGGGAAACATTTGTAACCCTCCATGGCGAATGAACTGCGACTAAAGGAGCAGAAAATGGCTGAAGGAGTCCACTCCACTCCCCAGAAGCTCAATGGTTACAGCCCCATCATTCAAGGGCCCATGTTTTCCCCTGGGATAGAGACAGGAGGCTTCATGGCTCTAATGGCAAGGTTCGTGGAGGAATTAAAAGTCGCACAGGAAAAGGCACCAGGCAAAATAAGAGCCAAAATGGGTGAGAAGAAAGCCGTGCAGGCCAAAATGGGTGAGAAGAAAGCCGTGCAGATCAAGATGGAGGAGACACTGATGGGCAAAATGGCCGAATTAAAAGCTAGCGGGGTGAGACTGGCGGACAGAGAGAGACTGGCATATGACAGTCAGACAAGCCAGATTGAAAGGAGAAATCAAAGGACTTACAACCGAGATGATGGGGCTGAATAGAGAACTGGAGAATGAAGGAAGATATAACGGGAAGTAAAGAAATAATGGGAAAGCTATAAGAGGGACAAAATAAAAAAGAAAATGAATAGAGGTATTTAAAAGTGGGCTGACATGCTGCAAATAAAGTGTAAAAAGAAAAAGAAGTGAGGATATAATGAGAAGGGTAGAGAAAATTGAGCAGAAAGATGGGACAAAATATGACAGAGGGGAAGATAAAGTAAAGGATAATGGTGGAGAAAGTTGATGGACAGGTCAAGGCAATGAGGGTTAATATGGACATGACTCCATGGGTACAGGACTTTGTACTGGAGGAGCTGGAGGGGAAGCGCGACTGTCGAGAGACCAGCGATTGTCATAGAGTAAGTGGACACGCGTCATATGTGGGTCAATGGTGTGAAGGAGCTCTCATAGGTACCATGAGAATGGGTGAGTACTCTTTGTGGTGGGGCTTATGTGCCAAAATGTGTGTGGTATGAAGTGGAATCTGCACGCCTGTGTGTGCCGGCACGAGTGAGGGTAAGCATGAGGGTGAAAGTGAGTGCACAAGTAGAGAGCGAGTGAGGGCATGAGTGTGGCAAATAATGGCATCCGTGTTGGAATGCAAGGGAAATAAGGAAAACAAACGCCAGCAGGGATGAACTGGGCAGGGGTAGGACAGAGGGGGCTCTCCACAGAGTTGATAGGTCTGGCTTGGGATGTGCAGGAGAACAGGCAGGGTCCTCCTTCACGCCATCGACCCGTACCTGCAGTATATTCTGGTTGCGTGCATGTGTGTGATGTAGCACACATGCACGCAGGCCCCCAGAGGATAGTTGAGAGCAGATGTTCGTGCTCCCTCCATGCTTTTGGGAAAGACTGGGCATCCTCCATCGTGCGAAGTCCTTCCTTGGCATGACTGAGCTGCTCACCACAAACAAAGCTTTCATCCGCACCTTGATCGAGTGCTGCTCTCCCCTCTGGGTTGATGCTCCTGCCTCACACCGAGCTCGGCTTCATGCTGTAGAAACCAATGCTTTTAGAATCATTGGAATCTCCCGCGATGAAGCTGATTCTGAGGGAATTTCACTCTCCCACCACAAGCAAGTTGGTGGTCTTTCTGTCTTCTACCGACTCCTCTCCGGCCTAGCTCCCCCAGCTCTGTCTGTGCTTTGTCCCCCAAATATTCCTACAGGTCACAGTAGCTCTGCCAGCAACCCTCTTATGGTAAAATTGCCAAAATCAAGACTCTCTGCTCACCTTCACTCTTTCATTCCTCTTTTCTCCCACCTCAGGAACAAACTCCCACACACTCTTCAATCCCACTCCGCCCTCCAAGTCTTCAAACAGCTTTTCACCACCATCTCTTATCCTCCCCCATCCAAAACCTTGATCTTTTCTACTGTTATGGATTCGTCACTTCTGCCTTTGTTGTTATTATATACTTATAGGATTTTTAGTTTCAGGTAATGTTGTTAAGATTTCTGTGTGAAAGGGAGATCACTTTAGTAAAAGGTAACAATAAAATATGTTTATGGAGGAAAAAGAAAAACGCGGCAAAGAAACCGGAAGAGGAGAGGAGAAAAGTCAGCAGGAGAGAGGAGACGGCCGTGAAAGATACAAACGTGAGTCGCATCGAGGTGGCGAGTGGACTTCCTCAATATTGGTCACGAATGAATTGAGGCTTCCCATGAAAGGGATTGCCTGCGACATCGTCCCATATTGCGATTGCAATTAAACCTGCATCTCAGGTTTTGGTACTGAGCGTGAACTATTGTTGGCGGGAAAGCAAGCACCTCCATTACAGACCGATCTGCCATTTTTTCCTCGAGGAGGCCGTCTGCCTGGTGCATCGTGTTTTGTCATTGGGATTCCCATATTGACATCATCGTGTGGATCACAGTTGTTTCCCATATCGGCTTAATTCCCATGTCGACCTCTCACCTCGTAGCTCCTCGTCCGCAGCCATGCAGATACATGCCTATTATTCTTGCCATTCTGCATGACTTCGACCTTTGCCCAGCATGGGGATTCGTGCATGGAATTTGTGATTGTTACATTCCACTCACGTTTGGCGTATCGTGAGTTTATTGCTTTGAGAGCATTGGGGAATTAAATGATTGTACCATCATATGTATTGTTCATGAAATGCAAGTGAGATGTTTATGGTACTTTCATTAAGAGTGTTATTATTGTGTATGTGAGAGCTCTTAATACAATTACTGATTCTATTCTACACAATTGCATTGGTGTGGTTTTACCATGGTTTATTAGAACACTCAGAATAACAAATCTTTCTGCCGCGTTCCCTCTCGAGACTCAAGGTTACAGTGAGGGGCACCGTAACCGGAGTTTGTTGAGGTAACACGTCACATCTACCCCCGTTGATACACCCCAAATCCACCTTTTTCAAATTCCGTTTTCTTTTCTGAAAGTCCTTGTAGTGTCCATCTTGTTTATCCCGTGTACCCCACCCCACGGCACCCCAGCTTCCCTCTCTCTCCCCCTCTTGTCTCCCGCTCCCTTTATTATATGTTTTATGTGTGTTTCTGTTTCTGTTTTTACGTATTTTATGTGTTAGCTCTTACAGAAGCCTCGATTTTGTATACAAAAAAATTAAAAAAAGATCGTGACTCATAGTGAGACCTCGGAGCTTGAGTGACTGAACTTCTTCAAGAGAATTGTTAAGAAAGTGGATAGGAGGGTTTGCCCTAAGGAGTTTGGTTTCCTAAGGAGTGTGAGATTTGTCAGGATTGAAAAACACATTCCAAGTGTTTGACCAAGTTGTAATTTATTTTCCAGGTCTGAAGAGAGGAAAGAGGCTGCAGCCTGCCTATATGAAGAATGAGGAATGTCAAGGCAGAGGGTGGAGTCATCAGCAAATTGATAAAGAAGATTTTCCAGAGAGCCAGAGAGATCATTGATGAAGATCAGGAATAGGACTGAGCCCAGACCACTGCCTTGGGGGACTCCAGCCTTGACAGGGAGAGAAGATGAAAGGATTCGGTTGAGGGTCACATTTACTACGAGAGCAGAGGAAGTCAGAAAGCTCTGCGTGGAGCTGGCCTTGGATGCCATCGGCAGAGACTTTGGAAAGTAAGGTGGGATTCCAGACTGTATCAAAAGTGCGAGATATGTCCAGAGACGGCCCTGATCTCATGTCTGACATTGAGGGCCTCCATCCATTGTTGGGAGAGTAGAAGCAGCATGTCCAAGGTGGAGTGACCTGGTGTGAAACCAAATTGTTGATCAGATATGAGGTTGTTGGAGAAAAGGAATTATTTTGTATCAACTGTCATGATGAATTCCATGAACTTGCTGATTATTGGAAGTAAGCTATTAAGTCTGTACTTAAAGGATTGGTTGGAGAGGGTGGGGTGAGGGGTAGTATAATGTTGAAGAGGCTGAAAAGGACAAAAGGACAAAAAAAAATTGGGGACAAAAAAAACAGAATGACAAACTTTAAAACCGAGATAATTTTGCTCCTGGCTATCCGGGGGGTAGGCCTGGGTTACACAAAAATTAATTAGACAATATAGACAACAAGGTACTATTTATCTCGACGAAAACACAAGCAGCAACACAGGGACGAAAATATAACAGAAAAACAGACAGATCCGGTTCAGAAAACATAGCTTTGATTGAAGTGGAAGGAGCAGATGCAGATTTTACCAACACATGAAGCAACCCCAAAACCGAATCTTCTCGGTTGACAATATTTTACTCTTTTTAAAGACCTTTTCGTCTTTTTTTAAATTTTAATAAGAGCAGGTTTTTCACTTTCCTTCTTCACTGTTTGCAGCAGTTTCATCAAGTCCTCTTTACTTTCTTCCAACAGAGTGGTATTGTCACCATACATCATCGATTGTTGATACATCTTCCTCCAATCCTGACTCCAGCCACGACAGTGCATTCAGAAAGTATTCAGACCCCTTCACTTTTTTCACATTTTGTTATGTTGCAGCCTTTTGCTGAAATCGTTTAAATTCATTGTTTCCCTCATCAATCTACACTCAATACCCCATAATGACAAAGAGAAAACAGGATTTTAGCAAGTTTTGCAAATTTATTAAAAAGAAAAAACTGAAATATCACATTTACATAAGTATTCAGACCCTGAACTCAGTACTTAGTTGAAGCACCTTTCGCAGCGATTACAGCCTCGTGTCTTCTTGGGTATGACGCAACAAGCTTTGCACACCTGGATTTGGGGATTTTCTGCCATTCTTCTCTGCAGATCCTCTCAAGCTCTGTCAGGTTGGATGGGGACCGTCGATGGACGCCATCTCTCTCCAGAGATGTTCGATTGGGTTCATGTCAGGGCTCTGGTAGGGCCACTCAAGGACCTTCACAGAGTTGTCCCTAAGCCACTCCTGTGTTGTCTTGGCTGTGTGCTTAGGGTCATTGTCCTGTTGGAAGGTGAACTTTCGGCCCAGTCTGAGGTCCTGAGCACTCTGTTTCAGGTTTTCATTAAGGATATCTCTGTACTTTGCTTCGTTCATTGCTCCCTCAACCCTGCCCAGCCCCCAGTCCCTGCTGCTGAAAAACACCCCCACAGCATGATGCTGCCACCACCATGCTTCACCGTTTGGATGGTATTGGGCAGGTGATGAGCGGTGCCTGGTTTCCTCCAGACATGACGCTGAGAATTGAGGCCAAACAGTTCAATCTTGGTTTCATCAGACCACAGAATCTTGTTTCTCACAGTCTGAGAGTCCTTTAGATGCTTTTTTGCAAACTCCAAGCGGGCTTTCATGTGTCTTTCACTGAGGAGAGGCTTGCGTCTGGCCACTCTGCCATAAAGCCCAGATCGGTGGAGTGTTGCAGTGATGGTTGTCCTTCTGGAAGTTTCTTCCATCTCCACACAGGATCTCTGGAGCTCAGCCAGAGTGACCATCGGGTTCTTGGTCACCTCTCTTACCAAGGCCGTTCTCCCCCGATTGCTCAGTTTGGCTGGGCGGCCAGCTCTAGGAAGAGTCCTGGTTGTTCCAAACTTCTTCCATTTAAGAATTATGGAGGCCACTGTGCTCTTGGGAACCTTCAATGCAGCAGAGATTTTTTTTGTAGGCTTCCCCAGATCTGTGCCTCGACACAATCCTGTCTCTGAGCTCTGCAGGCAGTTCCTTCGACCTCATGGCTTGGTTTGTGCTCTGATATGCATTGTCAGCTGTGAGACCTCATATAGACAGGTGTGTGCCTTTCCAAATCATGTCCAATCAATTGAATTTACCACAGGTGGACTCCAATCAAGGTGTAGAAACATCTCAAAGATGATCAAGAGAAATGGGAGGCACCTGAGCTAAATTTCAAGTGTCATAGCAAAGGGTCTGAATACTTATGTAAATGTGATATTTCAGTTTTTTCTTTTTAATAAATTTGCAAAACTTGCTAAAATCCTGTTTTCTCTTTGTCATTTTGGGGTATTGAGTGTAGATTGATGAGGGGAAAAAATGAATTTAAACGATTTCAGCATAAGGCTGCAACATAACAAAATGTGAAAAAAGTGAAGGGGTCTGAATACTTTCTAAATGCACTGTGTATCATCAGGTTCGATTCATAATGATGTACTGACCATACGGATTGAACAAGTAAGGGGAGAGAATGGACCCCCATCTGTGAGAGAATGGACCCCCATCTGAGTGAAAGAATGGACCCCCGTCTGTGAAAGAATGGACCCCAGTCTGTGAGAGAATGGACCCCCGTCTGTGAGAGAATGGACCCCCGTCTGTGAGAGAATGGACCCCCGTCTGTGAGAGAATGGACCCCCGTCTGTGAGAGAATGGACCCCCGTCTGTGAGAGAATGGACCCCCGTCTGTGAGAGAATGGACCCCCGTCTGTGAGAGAATGGACCCCCGTCTGTGAGAGAATGGACCCCCGTCTGTGAGAGAATGGACCCCCGTCTGTGAGAGAATGGACCCCCGTCTGTGAGAGAATGGACCCCCGTCTGTGAGAGAATGGACCCCCGTCTGTGAGAGAATGGACCCCCGTCTGTGAGAGAATGGACCCCCGTCTGTGAGAGAATGGACCCCCGTCTGACCCCTTTTCCATTTACAAACCATTCTGTCTCTCCATACTCTGTTCTTACTGTAGTTTCTTGTTTAGAGTACAAGTTTCTCATCAAACATGTCATGTGCTCCAACATACCCATTTCTCTCAGCATAATCCACATCAATTCATGATCAACACAATCGAAATCTTTACTGTAATCTATAAAAACAGAGATGCACCGACCGATGATATTTCCTTGCTTTTTCAATGATCCACCTCAGATTTATGATTTCATCTCTCGTACCTATTCCTCTTCTTAAATCTGCTTACTCAAATGGCTTTTCTCAGTAATGAAGTCTTCTATCCAGTGTTGAATGATCTTTAGTAATATCTTGCTGGCATGGGAAATCAAGGCAATGGTTCGGTTTATATTTGAACATTCTCTTGCATCCTCTTTCTATGGCAATGGCGTGTAGACTGATTGCTTCCTCCTTTTGGCCGGAGAATCCTGCTCCAGAACTGAGTGCAGATGGGTGTTAAAATTTTGATTGCCTCTTCCCTTCCAAAGTTATATTGGAATTTTATCGACACCCCATGTGCCGGCTTTCAGGACTCTTCGTACCGTACCTCACATTCTACCACTATTGGTCCTTGCTCATACTTTTTGTGTGAAGAATGCCATCATATTGCTCTCCTTCATATATAGTTTAGAAAGAGCGTGTGAGCGAGATCCCATAGTGTCCTCTTATGTAGACACATCAAACTGTCGTGTGAGCTCTGATCTTTTTTTTTTTCTTTCTTTTTATAAGATCTCTTGTTTTTCCCCACTCTGTTGTCACTTTTTATATCTTTGCCTTTTTTTTTTTATCTCTGTCTTTCCTAGCTTGTCATGGAAATTGGCATTTTTCCACTTGATATCCTCTCTTGATGCACCTTTGGTTTTCATTTCTCTTCTTCTGTCTGAAATATTTCTTGCTTCTTCTGACAGCCATTAACCCTCTTCTTTCTGCTCGTTTTTTAAATGTTGTTTTGACCTCTTTTACGATGTCTTCAAACTCTTGCCACAATTCGTCTGGCATTCTGTCAACCAATTCCAGCTCTGCAAAACAATTTTTTGCTGTTTGTTTGTTTTTTCCCCTTTATCACATACCAGCAAGGTATCCATGCCATACAACGTGGGAGGCCGAATGCAAACAGACGATACGGAAACGGCAAATGCGAAACCATGAACAAATAAATTCCACATCCTTGTGCCACCTTCAGTTGAATGTCAAACATGGACAGTCGGTTCGTGAATGACTTGGGCAAAAAAACCGGCAAATAACAAACCATGAACCAATAAATTCCACATTCGTGTGCCACCTTCGGCCGCATGTCAAACATTGACAGCAGGTTTGTGAAGGACTTGGGCAAAAAAATGGCAAATGCAAAACCAAGAACCAATAAATGTGCGTAATGTTGTGCTTTCATCCGTAGCCAAACTACCAACATAGAAACTTCCAAACATATAAAGTACCTACCAGTCTTCTGCAGAGGATTTCACATCCAACAACATTTGTGCAGCTCTTGGACAGCCTTGCTAAGCTACAAAACTGACAAAAAACATCAGGTTTGTAATTCTCCTTCTCTGTCATTTATTCTAATTCTTCTTCTTCTTTTCAGAGAGCCTATAGGGCTGCAGATTATTGTCAAAAAGTGCCTTTAAAATGGCGGAACTGGCAACCAGCTTCCTACCAGCTACTTTTGGTATTTTTTATAAAGTAGGGGCCTTGACAAGTTCACAAACCAAAAATACCCAGAATACCTCTGGGGGAACATGCTTAAATGACGTCATCAAAATGGTTGCCAAAATTGTAAAGTTTGGCATTGTGTACAGGTGCTGACGTGGTACCTAACCGTTTATATAGTAGTTTTACTGTCAAGAGAAAAACCATCACCAGCCTTTTCCTGGGATGAACACCGTTTCATTTGTGGAGAACCAGAGAATAAAAAGAAAGGAATAAAATTTACAGCAGGAATATGAAGCCAGCAGAAGTTCGTGAGAGTGTGCTTACAATGGTTCTGATTATAAAATTGATTCACAAATACTTAACCGTGCAGTTAGTATTATTCGCAGAGACATAGAAAAATTACAACCAACTGAATACCCTAATACCCAAGAAATTGATCTTAATGCATCAGCTGCGTTTAATTTAAATGTTTTTTAAATATTATTTTAAATATTATTAAATATAATTAATAGTATTATTTTTAAATATCATTAAATATTAATATTATTAAATAGAATATTTAAATCAGATGAATGAAATGAATGAATGAATGATCGTTTTAAGGCCATTTTCCCCGCTAGAGCGGGGGGGGGGGGGGGGTAGCCTTGTGGGCCCCATGACAATCATGGTTCCCTGTTGGAGGCAATGTTTTTATGGCCGGATGCCCTTCCTGACGCCAACCCTTGGTTGCCTCTTACGATACGCAGGGATACGGTGTACCTATTCTAAATCGGGGTACACACCGTGATCATTCATCCCAGCAAGCTGGTACTCAATTTGCCGACCTCGGAAGGATGACAGGCTGAGTCAACCCCCCTGGTGTTAATGCAGCGATCGATCGGGATTCGAACCCAGGATCCTAGGTATCCCAAGCCGGCACCCTAACCGCTAAGCCAACACCAGGTTCATATATACATACATACATACATAGTTTAGAAAGAGCGTGTGAGCGAGATCCCATAGTGTCCTCTTAGTGAAGAATATATATACATACATACATACTCGTATCATACTAGATGCTAGTATCATTTTATTACAGATCAGGACACAGGGACCCTCAATGTAAAAATAAAATACAGACTTAATAAAAATGGAGGCCATCTTGATGACGTCACTTGAACATGTTCCCCCAAGGGTATTCTGGGTATTTTTGGTGTGTGAAGTAGTCAGGGCCCATACTTTATAAAAATATCAAAATTAGCTGGTAGGAAGCTAGTGTCTCCTAGTTGCCACTTCACCCTCATTTTCATGCTCAATCTGCAGCCCTACTAATTCAAAATCGATTTAAGCTTGGAATTTGGATTAAACACATATCTACTGCATTTTTACTGTGGGAAGGTACATGACTACATGAATTTTTCACAACTTCTTTCTTTTTTTTATACAAGGTCAAAATTCGTGGAAGATTTATGACACAGAACAGATCAAGACACAACGTAACAAAGGGCACAGCAGGGGAAAGGGAAAACGCCAACAGTAGGGCGGAGTGAGAAGGTAGACTGGGACGGACAAACAAGCGATGCAAGTAACGATGAGGGGTGGAGGCCGGAGAATACAAGGGGTGGACAAGATGGATCCATAAGCAAAATTTTGGAAGGGGTGGGGAGTGGTTTAATGGTTGCAGAAAAGATAATGGCTTGGAGGGAGGATGACTCGAAGTGATGGTGAACAGGTAATTTGAAAACCTTGAGGGAAGAATGCGATTAAAGAGAGTGTGGAAGGGGAAAAAGAGGAATAAATGAGGAGGTGAGCAGCGATTCTGGATTTAGGCATTTTCATGAGGAGGGCGTTGCTGCTGGACCGTGTGCATCCTGCAGATACCTGGGAGGGGACAGAGCACAGAGAGGGCAGAGAGCACAAGACCATAAATGAGGTGGAAGAAGACAGAAAGACCACTGACCTGTCAGCAATGGCGAATTGATAGGCCCATGGACTCGGCTTCATCGTGGGAGATTCCAATAAATAATCTTGAAAGCCTTGCTTTCCACAATGTCAAGCTGAGTGAGATGTGAGGTAGGTGAGCCAGCACAGAGTGGAGACCAGTGAACCATCAAGCTACGGATGAAAGCCTTGCAGGTGGATAGGAACTCAGGTGTGCCAGGGAAGGACTTTGCACAACGGAGAATGCTCAGTCGGCGTCTAGCTTTGGAGGCCAACTTTGAAATGTGGCTTGCCCAAGAGAGATCATGGCAGATAGTGAGACCCAAGAGTTTTAGTGACTGAACCTCTCTGAGACGGTTGTTGAGAAAATAGATGGAAGGATTTACAGGACGGTCCTTTCGGAGAGAGAGAGTGTGGGATTTCTCAAGATTAAAAGACATATTCCAAGTGTTTGACCAGTTTGTAATCCTGTCAAGGTTTGAGGAGAAGGAAGAGGCTGTTGCAGCAGGTGTTTCTTGTACGAAGTAGTAATAATATGAATAACTTTTACTAGCACAGACCTGCAGAACATCGGAACCATGTAAGATGTGACCAAGACCTCAACCCCCCTCACCGCCCCCTCCCCTCCCCCAAACAACTCTTTTCAAATTCAAGTCATCAAACCTCAAGTCCTCAACCTCCACTTCCCAAGTCTTCCCCCTCCCAACCTTAAGCCATCAATCCCTTCCCTACTCCAAGCCTTGAAAACTCCCTCCCTACCCTCTCACCCTGAAAGTCCTCACATTTTCCTCCCCAAAGCCTCAACGTCCTCCTCCCAAGTCTGTCCCAAATTTGCTGTCCCAATTAAAACCCCACCCTCACTCTACCCTTCCCAACCCTAAGGCATCAATCCCCTCCCCATTTTAATCCCCTTCTTAATCATCCAGTCACAGCTCCTCAACCGACGCACCTCCACAAAAAGTCCTCAATTCCCCTCCCCAAAGCCTCAACCTTCCTCTGGCACCAATGTCCCATCTTGGCCCTCCTAACCCAAACACTGTCCTGCCCTCCTCACACTCATACAAGCAAATGGGCATTCCCACATCGAAACAGAGGAATATTTAACATTTTCCCCTCCCATGCAATCATCAATTTCACAAAAACCACGATCGAAACACCTCCTACATGCCATGGTCCGCCACGGTCACCTGTACAACTCACCGTAAGTCAATCACGTGAAATGTGCAGAAACACCACGCAATTGCAACTCTCAAGTGACCATGAGACCCTAATGCAATTATTATCTTCTTCCTGATACATATACACACACACACATCATTCAAAGTAAATAATGACGGAAGTTTTCTTTGACAATGTCATGAGATTCCCAGAAGTCCTCAGACAAAGATCTTCATAATGACATGGGTTTTATGGTCCATGGGTCCAGTCGTTTAAGAGAAATCCCGGTGTTTCACAACCAGGGTGACTTATCAATGCGTGCTCATCCGTCTGAAGGACATTAAGCAGTAAGACCCGTGTCTGTCCTGGTCGTTGGTGTCTCACAATGAGGGTGGGGAATCATCGTTGGCACCCTGAACAAATTCCCAATTCCTGCCTGAAACTATTATCACAAGTGGTCTGGTATTCTTGGCTGTCCCTTGACACCAGGTTACGCTGCTTGCTATCTCAGTGTGGTTGTTGTCTGGGCAGCAGGTCCCACATGAAACAAATTGACATTCCCATGTTATTTGCATGTCACATGATAATAAAGGCAATCTTCGGCTATGATGGGCAACCATGAAGGTGATGATTTGTGCAAAGCACATCATGCGAGATACAAAATGTTATTTTCGCTTTTGTCATATCATGCAAATACTTCATTATTGCATACTTGTGACTTCTCCACATAATGAGAAACCTTCATCCAGACGCCATTCTTTCCAAATCCAGACGCCAATCAAGCTTTCCGTCTTCTACCGACTCCTCTCCGGCCTTGCTCCCCCAGCTCTCTCTGGGCTCTGTCCCGCAAATATTCCTACAGGTCGCACAAGATCTGCCTGCAACCCTCTTATGGTTAAACTGCCAAAATCAAGACTCTCTGCTCATCTTCACTCTTTCATTCCTCTTTTCTCCCGCCTCTGGAACAAACTCCCCCACTCCCTTCAATCCCACTCCTCCCTCCAGGTCTTTAAAACGGCTGTTCACCACCATCTCTTATCTTCCCCCATCGAAAACCTTGATCTTTTCTACCCCCACTAATTTCACCCCAAATCCACTTTTTGAGGTGCCGACTTCTTTCCTGGAAGTCGTTGGTGTCCTTGCGTTTTATACCTATCCTGCCCTCCCCCCCAGGCCCTCTCCCTCCCACACATCTCCCGATGTCCCTGCTCTCAAATGTTGTGTTTGTGTGCTTCCTCCCCTTCTCTCCCCATCTTGTCGACCGCTCCCCTTTTTATATACTTTGTTTGCTTGTTTGTTTGATTTGTTTGTTTGATAAATGTTAGCTCTTTCACGAGCCTCGACTCTGTATACAAAAAAAAAGAAAAAAGAAAAAAAGTCTCGTGGAGCCCTTGCATGGTTGAGGTGTAAAAATGAATGGTAACACAGATCAATGTGAGAGTCCAAGGTAAGGCAACAATTGCTCATTTACTCACCGAAGTTGCCAAAACCTAATCTAGTATTTAAATCAAGCTCTTCTGTTTGTTTTTGGGGGGTTTTTTTCTCCAACAAATGACGTCACAAAAGATCACAACAGAGCAACCTATTTTTTTCAATCCACTTACTCAACGGATTGTTCATCTATTGGTAAACAGGTACTTTCCAGAAGGTGATTTACTCACCTTTTCAGAAGGTGATTTTATAGGTGGGTCAGGATTCGAACGCAGGCTAGACAGCTTAGAGGTGAGTGTGCATACCAGTAGACCACCCTTCCAGCCCGCAGCCATATTAGGATTCCCAAAATTCTTCTTCCCCAGCAGACAGCCTGGACTTGAATGACAATCACGGAAATCTCCATGAAATGAAAATGAGAAATCCTTGTTCAGATGTGAGCAACCTTGCACTGCCACAGCAGCGTATAATCCTGGCTTTAGGAACTCCGCGATTCCCATCAAGATGCCTATTGTAGCTAATTCCATTAGGATGAAACCAGGATTGACTGTAATGATGCATTACAGGAACAAAATTAATTATAGATAAGCGAGGTGTGGTTGGTCAGCACAACACAAAGATGGTGAGAAACAGGATGAAACGAAACTGCCAGCATTTAATCTCAAAGCCATCGCTTCAAAGTGATATATTGACTTTCCCATTCACACAGGCAGCCATATTGTTACGTTGGTGGGAGGTGAGGCTGCCATTCGGCTGGAAATCAAACCTTGAACCCGTGAGTCCAAATTGGACACACGCCCCACTGAGCCCCGCACACGCACTCCCAGAGACAAAGAGAAAACAGACATGGCGTAGGAGTGATTACGCACAGCAGAATGAGGTTCCTGTCCGTTTTGGAAACTGGTGGAAGAGGGAGGGTTGGTGCGGGGAAAGTGTGCAGAGGAGTCCAAAGAGAGGATATGGCTCAATGTGGGTCTAAGAAAGGAGTTGGCCCAGCAGGGGGGGGGGGGGGGGGGGTTTCGAAAAAAGGGTTTGGCCCAGCAGGGGGTCTAAGAAAGGGTTTGGCCCAGCAGGGGGTCTAAGAAAGGGTTTGGCCCAGCAGGGGGTCTAAGAAAGGGTTTGGCCCAGCAGGGGAGGTCTAAGAAAGGGTTTGGCCCAGCAGGGGGTCTAAGAAAGGGTTTGGCCCAGCAGGGGGGGGGGGGGTCTATGAAAGGGCTTGGCCCAGCTGAGGGTCTAAGAGAGTATTTGGCCCAAATGGAGGCTGGGGGGCTCCAGCGAGGGATTGCCACAGTACGGATGTGAGGGGGGGGGGGGGGGTTCGAAAAAAGGGTTTGGCCCAGCAGGGGGTCTAAGAAAGGGTTTGGCCCAGCAGGGGGTCTAAGAAAGGGTTTGGCCCAGCAGGGGGTCTAAGAAAGGGTTTGGCCCAGCAGGGGAGGTCTAAGAAAGGGTTTGGCCCAGCAGGGGGTCTAAGAAAGGGTTTGGCCCAGCAGGGGGGGGGGGTCTATGAAAGGGCTTGGCCCAGCTGAGGGTCTAAGAGAGTATTTGGCCCAAATGGAGGCTGGGGGGCTCCAGCGAGGGATTGCCACAGTACGGATGTGAGGGGGGGGGGGTGGGGGAGGATGAGGAGGCGTTCCAATAGATGGTCTGGCCGAGCGTAGGAGTGAAGTCGAATATCCATGACTCATCCGCCTTGGCTCTTTTGTCACGTAGGAAGCATCACAACCTCACTGACTCCGAATTACTTTGTTTGCTTTGCTCTGGCTCCGTGTGTTGTTGTTGTTGTTGTTGATGATGTTCCAATTTGGATTGGTTCACATCGGTGTGGTTTCTTCCTTTTTTCATGCGTGCCCTTGCTTTTAACACCTATCGATTCCATAACGACAACTCTAAACCCAAGCATAAGCTTTGCTAATTCTAGCAAGGATTTTTTGGTGAAAAGGTGGAGAGGCCCAGTTTGGCAAAACCTTATTTTTTGGCTTCGAAATATCAGAAAAACAATGGATGAGGCCAGTCTTCAAGTCTCGGAAACAATTAATGGACCGGTCTTATTGCATCCCAAACAATGGATTTACCAGTGCTAAGGTATCAGAAACAAGTCAAGGCGCACCAAACAGCATTTGGAAAAGATGATGCACCTGGATTCATCAATTCAAACTGCACGTCTTCCCACCCCCCCCCCCCCCCCCCCTCACGAGCTTGGATGGAAATCCTTATGAGCGAAGACATCAAACTTCGCCTTCATCACGAAGATTTCAAACCCTTTTAACTCGACACGGACCGTGCATTTCAACCGCCGCAGCAGTCGATGTGATGCAGAGACCGTTGCTGCCATCGAGTCGATCCTTCAAAATGGCGCCGTTTTTAAAGTGTGACGCAACCCACTGCCTACCTAGTCTTACCCACAATACCGTGCACCCTGACGTGACGTCACTCAACCTTCCCTCTGACGCAGGTATCTTTTACTGCTGCTGTAAAAATCACGGTTTAGGACTGGACTGTGTTGTGATTGCGATTGGAAGCAAAACCAGCAACCTGAACACAATACACAAGTAGCTCGGCATGAGGACAATACATATATCATTTTTAATAGAAAACATTTGAAGAAAAGAACAAAACAAAGCTTACATATTGTCAATAACTCGAGATCATAGATTCCTCCGTAGATTCATGACTGACGCGGAATTGGATGAAGGGGTTGGGAAATGGAGTTGAGGATTCCACTCGTATTGCATCCTACAAAGGATTACATGATCATTATATCAGTCATTTCGTATATTATTAAGTTAATTATGTCCATTGCTGCAATCCGTTATCTCTGTATCAAACACAATGTCAAGGTCAAATAGTGTTCATATATCATTTGAAAACGTCTAAAATGGCATCCTTTCTTCATTCCCATCACAAACTCCACCGTATAGTTAGTTATACTAGAAAAGGCTATAACCACTCCACAGCAGGGCTTCCAAAACATTCCCTGCACATTTTACAGATCCGGACAGAAAAAAGAATCTCTGCTTCCATTGAATTCCAACACAAACGACAATGCAATCCCTGGTGCAGGAAGAACAGCAATGATATTCCAAGTGATTCGCATCACGAAACGAGAGCAACACCAGCGAATATGGAACGTGTGCTACCTACTCCCCAATGGGACCAGGCAAGAGCAAACTTTCTATTAACTAGTATGCCCCGCCCCCTAGCTACAAGCCCCGCCTCTTTTTCACCATCACTTCCACGTTGTCCCTCCCACTTCACCGATCGGAGCATGACTTGTCGTGCGCAGATATAATATACACAGCACGTGCTACAATATTATACACAGGAGATTATTGTGTTCACAGTTAGTATTAATAGCTAGTTATCGTCCAGGTACACTGCTCAATGCGACTGGGTATGTATAATCTTGGAAACGAACCCCAGCTGTCCCATTAATTCTGAACCTGCATTATCACCGTTTATCAGGCGCATCGTTAATGTCTTTCACCGCAAATTGCATCGTCATCATCGGTGGAAGTTGTGCGAATCCATTAGCGTAACTAAGGTGTTGTGCGCACGCGATCATTATTCTGGTCACACGTTACCACTGTGATGGAATTTCAGATGTTTATCTTCTTCTTTTTTTTAAAATAGCTCTCAGCATTATATTCGCTCTGACTCTTCCACCAGGCAATCAATCTACCAACGCTGCACACCCACACGCTGCTCATCAATTTCTGTTATTCCAGTAATAACCACACACGACTGACTTTGTAATAATCAGTTACATTCCACACAAAACGGCATAATTCGCATGTTCTCCAAAAATTAAGTGTCATGAGAAATTAGAAAAGTTGGGAAATGAGTGCTGATGAGAAATGCAGAATTGACCTTCGATCAATGGCTCTCGTTTGCCACGTTCTCAAAAACAATTACGTTTATACCAATAAATTTACGCAAAGTACAACGCCTAACTCGAATCGTGCTCGCAATGTAGACCCGGACACAATCTCGTGTTTTTATGGAGCTTTTCGAATGAGCACACACTTCCACATTCCCTTCTTAATTTGTCAGGACACACATTCAGTGGCTCACATTTTGGACTATAGTGTGTGTATATATGTATGTACAGTCACGTGAAAAAGTAAGTACACCCCATGTAAAGTTTTGACTTTTTCAACATATTTCAACATACAGCTATTTGATCTTCATTTCAACAATATTGATAGATAAAGGTGATATACAACAACAAACAACAAAATGCATTTTAAGGCCATTTTCCCTGCTAGAGCGGGGGTTAGCCTTGCGGTCCCCATGACAATCTTCTCCATTTTGCCCTATTTTCTGCATCTCTCCTTGTTAACCCCCTTGCCCGCATTTCTTCTTCCACCATCTTAGCCAAGTCTTTCTCGGTCTTCGCCGTCCTCTACTTCCTTCGACATTCATTTCCATCACTCTTCTCAACCAGTCACTTTCATCCTTACATTCATTTCCATCATTCTTCTCAACCAGTCACTTTCATCCTTCCTCAACACATGACCAAACCATCGCAACCTGTTTCTCTTCACAGCATCCATCACAGGCTCTATTCCCATCATCTTTCGCAATTCATCATTTGTCTTCCTCTCTCTCAACGATACTCCGCACATCCACCGAACCATTCGCATTTCCACCCTTTCCAGCCTTCGTTGCTGCTCTACATTCATGACCCATGTCTCGCTCCCATAAATCATAACACTTCTCACACATACAGCATACACCTTTCCCTTCAGCTTCAACGACACTCCCCTCCTCATCAGCACGCCAATCAGTTCCCGAAACCTCTTCCATGCACATCTCACTATCAACCGTGGCCGTGTCTGATCCACATTCTCCATTCAGCATGTCTCCGAGGTAGCAAAATGTTTTCACACCTTCCAGCTTTCACACCTTCATAAAGGTGATGTAATCCAACAAATATCATGAAACATTTACATTTTGTAGTCCATTGTAAAAATTAAATAAACATAAATGCAAATTTCGCATGTGGAAAAAGTAAGTACATCCCTACATTTATCACGACTTCAAATACCTAAAATTAGAATCAGGTGCACCAGCTCAGGTGCAAATGATTAGAACATCGTTAGAGAGGATCTTGGAGGAACCTGTCTTATTTAAACCTCAGACATTTAGTTTGGTTTGCTCTCTGT
>NC_136261.1:127833048-127891241 GCF_964187855.1 Myxine glutinosa
GCGTCATGGAAGTTTTCATCTCAATAAGGAAGTCACTACGATATGATATGACCAGGTCGATGCATGTTGTATGGAAGGGTCATCTATGGGATCGAGGAGAGGAAGCGTTGACCATTTGAACCGGTCACCCGTCAGATGCAGCGGACACGGCAATTCGCACACTCTTCGCCTCCAGCGGTCTTGTCAAACGTATCCGGGTCGATTGAGCCAGTGTCACCAACTTGGCTCCGTGTACTCACATGAGCGAGCACTTCCCACGGAGTCGCTCCCTCTTTCTGTCCTGCTTCGACTTGCTTCCCTCGACGTGCAGGCTCATGGTCCTGTGCTTCTCCAGGTTCAGCAGCTCCTGGAACAGCTCCTTCACGTTGTGGTTCATCTTGGCCGAGGTCTCCATGAAGGCGCAGCGCCAGGTCTTGGCTTGGGCGTCGCCGTCGCCGGCCGCGACCTCGCGCTGCGTCTCGTCGCACTTGTTCCCCACGAGCATGATGGGGATGCCTTCGGTGTCGCCCTTGATCTGGCAGATCTGCTCGTAGATCGGTCGCAGCTCCTCCAGGGACTGCCTGCTGGTGACGGAGTACACCAGGATGAAAGCGTGTCCGCGCGAGATGGACAGGCGCTGCATGGCGGGGAACTGGTGGCTGCCCGTGGTGTCGGTGATCTGCAGCGTGCAGATGCTCTTATCGCAGCTGATCACCTGGCGGTAGGTGTCCTCCACCGTGGGGATGTAGCTCTCGCGGAACGTGCCCCGCACGAAGCGCAGCACCAAGGAGCTTTTGCCTACGCCGCCCGCGCCGAACACCACCACCCGGTAGTCGTTGCTTTGCTCCGGCATGGCTCGGATGGAGGTACAGCTGAAGGAGGTTGTTGGGAGGATATGAGGATGTGATCAGACAGGAGGATCGACACGACAAATGGCTAAATATATATATACAGTATATATATATATACACAGTCATAGATCAATACTACAAAGAAAGGAGTGGAGAAACAGGTAGGCCATGAATCCAAAGGTTGATGATGATGATGACATCAACGATCCAACAGGGAGACGAAGCAAACACCATGAACGGACACACGACACCAATAAAGACGGACCTGCACACAGGTAGAGGAGCTCCTCGCCTCGGTCGGTAGGTGTGGGACTCTTTGTTCTCGGTTCGACGGTCTCTGCCTACTCTCCAGCCCACCCGAGCGCTCGGTTCACTTCATCCACCCCCGCAGCATCAAGAACGGCGGAGCTTCTGAACTTCCCACAACTGCCGCATCATCGCCCGAGCTCCGCTCTAACTCCTTCAAAGGGCTCCTCGTTCCTCGTCGTCGACCTCCCTCGCTCCCACTGCCGGCCGCGCCGTGCGCAGCATCATCCCCGGGCACGTCCACCCCGGCACCTGCCGACGACCGGCTGCTCGCCCGGCTTCGGGGTTCTCCTCGGGGGGGTCACGGAGCCCCTCTTCGGAATGTCCTGCCGGATAAATGGATTACGGTTCTTATTTATTCGCCCGCCCTTCTGGCTGTCTATTTACATTAAAAAAAAAATGGAAACCGTACATTATTAAATGGTCTCGCGTGAAGGAGGGTGGAGGGTAGAGGGGGCGTGGGGGCTCTTAACACACACGAAAGGGGCACGATAGACGTTCTTTTGTTTCGGTGAATACAATGCCGCTCCGGATGAATAGGTTGAAACATATGAATCACAAATTACTCCCCAAAACCGATTGGAAATGGAAATATCCATCGGACCATATATGGCAAACGTGACGTCATTCGGTGCTTCCATTTTGTCACGACCAGGGGGTGGAATGTTTTGCCTTTTTCCAGCAGGGAATGGAGGCTCGTGAAAGAACAAAAGGAAAAGATGAATGAATAGAAACCGACGGAGGAGGTAAAAGGGGAAGCAGGTCAATGGACACACGCATACAAATTGGGAAACTTCCCATATTCTCACTACCTGACTACCTGGGATGGTCAGATTTCTTTTTAAAGATTTTTTTTTTCTTATAGATGACGTCATCCACAATCTTAATAAATCATTAAAAATCGTGTAATCTTTAAATAATAAAAAAAAAATCACCTTTTCTTAAACGGGAGATCGTCAGGTGCAAACTGGTCTTCATTTAAAGGTAGTGAGTACGAGGTGTCCGATGGTTTTCCTTTTCAAATTACTAATGGTTCTTGGGTCCAGTCATCTGAACTGCTGCCTCATGATGCAGGGAACCCAGGTTCAAATCCCATGTGGGCATGGTCTACTGTTTTAATCCCAAAGAATCATTAACATTTGTCCATTGTTGGCCAATGTCTTTGTAGACTGTGAAGAAGTGCACTAACATCTACCAAAGGTCTTTGTCCTGCATGGAAAAGGAACAACCTCCACCCTGAGGCCGGATGAAAGTTTAAAAAAGCAGAAAGAAAAGTCATTCCGTCAGCCACTTTTTTATTATTAAACAAATTTAAACATGATCCTGCAATTGGACATAAAATAAAATCAGATAATCGTTTTAAAAATCGTGGTCTTGCTGCTCATTCGAATGCGTTTAATTCACCCAAAATGTCCGGTAGATGACCCAACGGATATCATCCAGCGCAAGAGTGCAAAATCTCAAACGTTTGGTGAACGACGAACACCATCCTCTCGGGGCGCTGTCCATGGTACTGCACCCCGATATTGATGATGATCCCAACAGAGGTGCGCATCTCCTGAGCTGTCTAGCCTACTTTCCAATCTTGGGCCAGCTATAAACTGTCATCCCGCTGTTCCGCAAGCAGGGGCAAGGCATCGACGTGTGCGCCATCCATTGGCAGGACGTGAAGCCGTAAGATCTCTCCGTACTGGTTGTTGGTAGACATTAAAGATTACACGGTGTCTTCTGTGAAGTGCAAGCGAGTCGCAAAACTAGGTGAAGAAATGAAGAAGAACCACATTTAGAGGCCATTTTTCGCCGCAGAGCAGGGGTTGGCCTTTTTGTCCCCTTTTTGAAGCAGTTTGTTGAAGCAATGAAGCAATGACCGTGGTCCCCTTTTTGAAGCAATGTTTTTTGAAGCAATGACCGTGATCCCCTTTTTGAAGCAATGTTTTATGGCCGGATGCCCTTCTTGCCGCCAACCCTGTTAGTCGCCTCTTGTGACACACACGAAATTACCAGTGAACTGGAACTCGATTTGCCGACCTCAGGATGACAGGCTGAGTCAACCCCCCTGCCGTTAATTCAGCGATCGACCGGGATTCGAACCCAGAATCCCAAGCGGGCACCCTAACCGCTAAGCCAACACCAGGCTTAATGAACACCAGGTGTGGAACCAGGAACCAGGAACGCCAGGAAATGCTTAATTAACACCAACACCAGGTGAACAAATGAACAATGAATGGAATTCAATGAATGAAATGAATGGTGAATGAAAGAACAAAAAAATTGAACGAATTGCAAATTAATGATTCAATTTCTAGGGGGGGGGGGTACACTGCAGTATTCTCAGCAAACGAGGTAAGCCAGCAGCTACGTGCCCCGGCATGACTGAACAAATCTCTTCCACAACTGATCCGGCTCAGAAGTATGAGTAAGCCAGATGAAAACCAGATTGGCAGCAGCCACAGTCCATCAGCAGTGCCTAACTTCACTGAACCATCGCACCACCAGAAGGACGACAATAAAGCACTCCTCAGCGGATGGTCTCAAATCGATCTTGTTCCAAGCGTTCTCATGGCGTCCGCATTCCGTGCACAACATGCGACTTCGCCACATTGATGTACGACCCTTTCTATTCAAAAAATCCACGAGTATCTGTGTACCTGTTTTGCTCGCAGCGGTTGCAAATTAGAAGTCAGGCCAAAGAGGTAAAAACAAAACAAAAAAACAATGATGCACGGAGGATGAGGAGAGGGATGGGGAACATGGGGGTGCATGCAGTGGAAGTAAGAAGTAAAAACCTGAAGTCGCATTGCATACGATGTCAAGATCCACCCAACCCTGCACAGCTTGCCCACTGAGCAATCTAATCTCCACGCTGTAATACAAGGAGCAAAGTCTCACCAGGCAGGGAGGATTAGAAAACATCACGTAAACCAGATTCACAGGAAACCAACACGAGGGAGAGAAAAATGTACAACTTGTATTTATAAAATAGATCCTTGGAGACAACTTAGTTAGATCATAGACCACAGAAGTAAAAATAAAGCACCGGGGGTGGAAGAATGCACATGCTATGCTGTTCAAAACAGCCATGTCCGCACATAAGAGTGCTGGCAGTGTGGGACATATGCATCACAGGCACAGCAGGCACATCCATTCCCACGAGATCAAGGCCACGGTGCATTAGCAAATGAAAGCTCACCAAGCACCTTGAGCTATCGTGGGGAGAATGCGATGGGGGTGCAGTGTGGGATGTTTCTATTCTAGATCAACTCCCCAATGCCAAAAACGCCCTCCACCTCTCGAAAGCCAAACCCGCTGGACTTTTAAAAATGTCCAAAGCAGCAGAGCTCAGCGGAGGGCGATGTTCACTATGCTGATGTCCTCATATGGCTTGTCCGTTTTGGGGTGCGTCTTGGTGTTCGAGATGGCCTGGACCACTTCCATTCCCTTCACGACGCGCCCAAACACCGTGTGCTTGTTGTCCAACCATGGCTGCAGACAAGGGACGGGGAATACACAAGACGAGCTTTAAACCCGCAAAATGGCAGAACAGCTGCAGACATGTCAACGCGTTGAAAATCAGTCCAACAAACTCACGCTCATCCATCTGGCTAACTGCGAGATGAAACCCAAATTATAACAATTAGCAACGGTGCCCGCCCTACGGGTGGGGCTTCAATTGGGAGGCCCAAATGAAAAGACAAAATATCAGAAATTGAAGGCTTTTTTTTATTTTAAACGATTCATATAAATTCATATAATTCATATAAATAATTCAATTCATAATTCATATATAATTAATAATTCATAATAATTCATAATTCATATAATAATAATTCATATATAAATATAATTCATATATTATATAATTAATCATATATTAATAATATAATCATATGAATACAATTCATATAAATCATTCATATAAATCATAGCACACGCAAATCATCAAAATCTAAACAGTACATGGCGCCCATTTTGAAAAAAGATTGAATTCTGCAAAACGGAAGTGGCCGCTGCATGTCTTTCTCAGTCGCACGTTTATGTGTGAAGAGTGCGCGGCGAATCTGTAACACAGAAGCGGCCACTACACCTGTTTCTCAGTCGCTTTGCACACGCTGCCGTGTTACTTCGGAGCCGCACGTTTATATAGGAAGAGTTCGTCAGGAGTCGATCTACTACCTCCTGGTACGTAGAATAGACAGTATTTGTAGAATTTCAACAAAAGCCACATCACTCATTACAAAAGCCACATCGGTAAATATTATTCCATCGTGTTTGGAAAAACTGGAAAATTGGAAAACTTGCAAAAATTGGAAAAACAATATAGCCTATTTTACCCCAAGGGGTCCCAGGAATACCCACCCAAAATATCGTTGCGATCGGTTGAGCCGTTTTTGCGGTAACTTCGAACGGACGGACAGACATTTGGTGAATTATAGTAAGATAAAAATAACTCCCTTTCTCCCTTCACTCCACACTCAGACACCCCATTGTCATTCGGCATCCAAGCCTTTCAGCATTCCCCAGGCAAGCTTTGCTCTCACTTTTGGGATGCTCACAGCGACACAGGCAGCATACAACAAGTGGCCATGACGGGTAAAACTCAAGGTTTTGAGAAACAAGCTCCTGAATAAATACGTTTCAACGAGGACATTCTTGGGCACAACGCATTGACAAATGATTGCATTCAATTCGACTTATCATTTAAGGAGGGCACATGTGCAGCAACCGAATGAGCCAAAAAAGATGGTTCGATTTCAGGTCGTAAGCACTTACCATTATAATTGATGTGGCTACAAACCTCATTTTGCATAGATTTATACTCAAATTAAAATTGAAATGCAAGTCATAACTTCGTTTATACCCGCACAGAGACGGAATATAAATTAGACTTTCCACTTGTCTAAATTGATCAAGCGTTTCCCGTTACTCGGCTTTTGCAGTAAAAGAAAAATCCTGACATTAACAGTCTTTAATTCTTGCACAAGTTTAGAAATGAAGGCAGTAAAATCAAGGTGTATCTTGCACTTATGGGCTTTCCTGCACCATTTCCCCCGACACAGGGTTCACCAAGCAATCAGGACTGTGTGATTTGCAAGCCACCCATACAACTCAAGATGGCCAGCAAGCCCAATCCAGGATCATATTCTTCTTTAATGCCACAATTATACACACCTGTGTTCTTTGTTTCTAGGCAACACAAGGCTGTGGGGTCGCATCACTAGCTGAGGGCATAGTTGTGCTGCTGACACATTGCCCTCTGTAGGTTATGGCGGAAATTTGGAATTTGGCCATGATGCTGGTGAGAGATCGCCTACACTTTTCTAAGAACACTATGGGATCCTTAACACACACCAACTAATACCGGCAGGCGGGGCGCTCGTTTACCGTCCATCCAAGTTGTCAGCAAGCACACAGTTGAATCCCTCAACTAGTGAAACGTGGGAAACAGTTTAACGTGCCAGAGGCTCGATGTTCTTCTGATGGACGGTGCACACATTGATGCATTGGCCTACATGTGAAACACCAGGATGACAGTTTATAGCTGGGTCGAGATTCAAACCAAGGCTAGACAACTCAGAGGCGAGTGTGCATACTTCCAAGATATCCCTCACAACCCAATGCCTTATGATGGGGGTGCTCAGACCCAGAGTCATTTCAAGTTGATACAAAAGTTAACTATTCAGTATTGGCTTCAAGGTTTGAGTCCATAGAACAATTTTGGTCTGAGTGGACAGGGATCAGATTTCCCAATGGTTGTGAAGAATCAGCTGTTCCGACACGGATTAAGTATATCATCCATTAACTCCTTGCAGGACCAAAACTGTCGCCCGTGGAAAGCATAGGAAACTGGACATATGAGTTATCTGTGGATTTGGGACGAATAGGAAATTTTATATATACAGTATTGCCCATAGAAGCCGCTATTTTAACGGTATCACGTAAATCCATAAATTACATGTTATTTGGGATGATTTTTGGCTTGACCAAACGTGTTTTTTTAAAGTTGCTTCAGAGGTACATGATGGTGAAAGAAAAACAGTGTAATTTTCAATGCATGAGAAAGCGACAACCCCCATTCTCATGTTGTTGGCCCCCAGTAATTGCCACAGCCATACAGGCCTCTATCTTGTACGTCACATCTAATTGTTCTGCAATCAACCTTATCCTAATTCTAGCGGCACCCCCTAAGGCATGAACATTCTCATGTTCTACAGTTCCAATACAACTTCCTTCCTTTAGGTAAATTTGCAAACTAATTGTTCAAATTTATTCATCAGAATTATTCTCAATGTTTGTTTTCAGCAAGAAAAGGACCACGGAGGACCAGCACAGACATTAATCAAAATTTGTCTCTCTTTTGTGGTGAGGAAACAACTGCAACAGACTGCTCTTTCAAGATGCTTAACCTCACTGAAGTCATTCACGAGAAGGCAGTTTCGTTGGGGGACGATCGTATTTTTGCATTCCTTGCGGAAAAGCAATCTGGTCCCCATTGAAGCCAAGTATCATTGAAATTGCTACACAGGATTCAGCCGCCGGTATGATGTGATGACCCGGAGTAGTGAACAAGGCAAAGCCTGCACCAACATTGAAGTCACGATCAAAAATGAGCTGCTTCAATTCATCAGATAATTAGAACGGCACTCTGACATTGCGACATCGACCGATATGTCTCCACCTGTGGAGATTATACAAATTATTACATCATTATACAAACTTGGCATTTAAAATGGAATATTTTTTTTGTGGGGGTGAACTTACTTTTCAAGATGTCTTAGAACCAAAAGTTCATTGGAATTATCTTCAAATTATTCTAGATTTTGTTAATGTGACCTTTAAAAGAAACAAAAACCACATTTGACATTTCGAAACAAATAAATTGATCCTTGAAAGTGATGTAAACTGATATCGAACTCAATTCATGGACAGTACTGTGTTAAACTTCTGTACGTATTCCAGAAGTATCTCTTTATTTTGCACATTAGCCAAATTTTTTTTAAACAAAAACCAAAGTTAAATTACGACTGGGATTATGGACAGTAAAATTACAGTTCAGTACTTAGTGTAACCCCCACGAGCATTCAGGAGAGCACATACACGTTGAGGCATGCTGTTCACGAGATTTGCCAAGGTTTGGACAGGAATCGCTTGCGATGCAGTGACAATAGCCTGCTGCAGTTCACGCACAGAGGTCGGCTGCTGGTCCAAGTGGTCGATTTGACGCGTTAATTCTGCCCACAAGTTCTCTATCAGATTCATATCCGGGGACATGGCAGGCCACTCCATATGCTCTACACCACGGTCAGCAAGAAAGTGTTGGATCATGCGAGCACGATGAGGCCGTGCATTGTCATCTTGGAAGACAAAGTTTCCTCGAAAGGCTGCACGAGCAAATGGAAGCAATGTTTCTTCCAGAATGGCCCTGTACTTGAACTGATTCAGGTTTCCATTCAGAACAACCAGGTCAGTTTTGCCCCCTGCATGAAAACCAGCCCAAACGGTCACCCCACCACCTCCAGCGTGGACTCTTGGTACTATACAATCTTTGTTGTAGGCTTCATGCACTTGTCTGCGCACTCGGACGTGGCCATCTTGACGATAGACCAGAAATCTAGACTCGTCACTGAAGATCACGTGATTCCAGTGTCCTGGCTGCCATTGACGGTGCTCTCTGGCTGCCATTGACGGTGCTCTCTGGCCCACTGCAATCGGCGCTGGCGGTGTTGTCTGGTCAGGCGTGGCTTTCTCATGGGACGCCTGGCACGATAGCCTGCTTGAACCAGTCGTTGGTTGACTAGCCTTCTCGATACAGGCACATTTGTCAGCCCTAAGCCGATTAGCTGACTTGGTACGGCCATTGCGGACTAACCGGTGCAGCTGGCGATCATCCCTCCTTGTGGTTCTGCGGGGGCGTCCTGGCCTCGGTATTGGAGTAGGGACACCCCTCTGAACATTTCGTTTCAGGATCTTTGACACCTGACCTTGAGTGATGCCATACTGCCGAGCAATAGCACGCTCTTTCATGCCGTAATTTCGTAAAGCCACCACTCCATGACAAACAGCATTGTCGAGTTGACAGACCATCTCCAGAGGAAGCGGCAATAACTTTTGGAGACGTGCAGCAGTTGTTTTCCACTAATACAGAACGCAACAACCCTTGTGCACCCGACTGTGACGCCAATCGTCAAATGCACCTGTCCATACATTTTGCCATGCCACCTGATATATAATCCTGTTGTTGACTTCTTGCAGCGACAGACAATCAGTGACATGATTCTTTTAACAAATAAATCACCAAAGTGTAAAAGAAACTCACCACATTGATATACTGAGTTACGAAAGTAAACCCAAGTCAAGAAAAAAATAATATTCCATATTAAATGCCAAGTCTGTACATACTTGTACCAAGTTGGATTTAAATCCCTTCAGCTGTTCTCAAGTATCATATTTTTACCTGACATGACCACTCACCTTTGGCCATTGATGCTGAAATCTGATCAGTTCATCTTTTCATCAAAATATATACTTTTACCAAGTTTAGTCAAAACCCCAAAACTGGTTCCCAAGTTAGTGTAATAACAGATTTTTTTTACCTGTGACTTCCTGACCCCATAATCTAATACATTTATATTTACATCATTATACATACTTGTACCAAGTTTGACCTAGTTCCCTTCAACTGTTCTTAAATTATCGCAGTAACAGGATTTTAACCGAAAATGACCTCTGACCTTTGACATCGTGACCCCAAAATCTAATCAATTAATCTTTAAATCATTATACATACCTGTAACAAGTTGGACTTGGATCCCTTTAGTCATTCTCAAGTTATCACGGAAGCGAAAACCTATCATGGACTCGCAGATGGACGGATAACCTAAAAACATAGTCTTTGACGCCTTTGTTGGCAGAGGCATAAAAAGTCACGAGGCCTTAGGTGAAACATTTGATGGAAATGATGACCAACTGGTTGGAACAGCATGGAATGGAGAAGGTGAACCGCAATGCTTGAAGGAAAGAGTACTTGAACACTTCCCAAATTTGAAAGAAGAGAAAGGGATCCAAGATCGAGTATTCCTCTCTTCTTCAAAGATGGCTCGGAAAATTATCTCAGATGCAAGTCAGACCCCAGAGGAAGATTCAAGTATCCTATTGATGGCAGCACATATTCTCCATGAAGCAGTTTTTGATCATGACGCTGCTTTCAGTTTGCAAGTGTCATTTCCCAATAGTTGTGAAGAATCAGCTGTTCCGACACGGATGAAGTATATCTTCCATCAACTCCTCGCAGGACCTAAACTGTCGCCCGCGGAAGGCATTTTACTGGAAGACCCTCTCCATGAGCCAACTGCCCATGCTCAATACGACTTCTCTTTCAATGAACCTGAAGGGCGAGCCTCCTCTTGCAGTGTTCTTGGCCCTCGAGTTGCATTCCCAAACACAGAGCAAGAAGTTGGTACAACAACTACATGGGTATTGTCTGAGCATGTCTCATAAGAGAGTCCTCACCATTAAAGTTAGCTTGGCATGGCTGCCGCTGACAAAGCAAGGACAAACGTCCATATTGTCTGTCCTAGAAATCTGCCTCAGCACCACATCTTCAAGGTTGCACTTTTTGACAACCTGGATCATAATCCCACATCCAGAACAGGAACCCCATCTTTCCATGGTATGGGAATTTCCATTATTCAGTTTCCTCAATCACATGGACCTGGGATGGGCCAAAAACCTCTACGAATTGACTCACGGGTGCAAGCAGCAGGGACCAGTGGACCCATCCTAACTCATTAGTATACGCTTGTACCACCTGTGGGCCAGAATCTTCTCACCCACCATCCAGTAAAAGATGTGCAGTTATTGCCAATGAGTTCATTCAATGAGGAGAGGCAGCATGAACAGGCATGGATGACTGTAGTGCATGACACCCTGCATGTGGAATCCAAGACAGAAGCACTCGCTCCGGTCATGTGGTCTTCATTGCATGCTTCTCAATCAGATATTGTTGGACAATCGGGGAAATGCATCGAAGCACTCTTACCACTTTTCCACGATCAAGCAGCTACTCCAGGAATGATTCAACTTGGGGGTGGACAGAGTGATAAAGGCAACTGTGCATCTCAACATGCAACAAGTTCCCCTATTAGTAGTAGTGGACCAACCACTTTATGACATTGATAAGAAAATACAATTGACCTTCCCCAAAATCTTCAGGGGACACAAGTTTGTGGTGATGCTGGAAGGGCTCCACATCAAAATGGCTCTGTGGGCCACTATGGACAATCTGTTACGTGAGTCTGGATGGCCTGAAGCCCTGGCAGAAGCCGGGTTGACCAAGACAGAAGAAGCAGTCACATCTTTCCTTGCAGCGTCCAATCCAATGATAACACAATATGCCCACCAAGTTACCGTTGTGGTGCCCGGCAGCCTTCTTAAATAAGCTCATGAGGACAGTGGAACTAAGTTTCCCCTGGAGAGTTGGGTTGGTGGCTCGGGAGCGACAATGTGGAAAGCAATGGTCCTCTTCCATGTTAGCGCATTATGATATGTAAGAAAAAGGGCTGGCACTCGATGTTTGTGCCAAAAGTGATTTTTTTGCAGTTTTGTCAACTTTAGGGGGTAAATTAAAAGGAAAATTAGGGGTTGAATTTTTTCGCGAACTTTTCGGGTATTTTGGGGGGGCCTTTTAGAGGGGGGTGACCCCCAAAAATTGCACTGGTCATCAAACTACGGGAGGATCGGGAGCTCCTTGGGAGATGCCTAATTAATCAGTCAGTCAAGGCCGTTGATCCTACCAAAACTCGAGGAGACAATTGGAACCTACGAGATGTCAGTGATGCCCCGTTCTATGTTTGCCCCTGATGGGATACTCCTCCTGCCAGTTGACAAGGCCAGCCTCATGCATGCCATTGAGGCGCAGCCCTCTCAACCGCCCCCTCCAGATCCAGGTCAGCATCCCACAGCATCTACTTATATCCTGGATGCAATGGCCGTACTGCAGGCGATGAAGAAAACGCCAGGGATGAAGAAAATCATTGATATTTTGGCCGGACACTGATGTGTTGGTCCTCCTCATTGACCTCACAGCGCATGGACGTTTGGGAACTTTGACCACATTGGAATTTCACACAGGAAATGGCAACAAGTTCAGAAAGATCGATGTGGTGGAGAGAGTGAGGAGCATCAGCCGTAAGAAATGTCAAGGTCTCATTGGGATACACAACTTCACTGGCGCTGACCGGGGTGGTAAGTTCGTGGGTGTGACAAAGAAGAGGTGGATCACAGAGTACTTCAAATTGGGTCCCAATGATCCCATCATTGATGCCTTCCAGAGATTGGGAGATGGCCCTCTCTCATAGACGGAACTAATAGACGGAAAACTTCCTGAGGAGATGCAGCCTCTCGAACACTTTGTGTGCCGCGTCTACTCTGCCAATGGCCCACAAACACTCCCGCAACTTCGCTGGGAGCTCTTCAGGTCAAAAAACATGGAGTCTGAGATGCTGCCCCCCACCCGAGCTACATTGCTGCCTCATATTCAACGGACAAACTTTGTATGCATGGTGAACAAAGCCTATGTCACTACACATCCCCAACTTCCTAGTTTGGAAGACTGCGGTTGGGTCATCAAAGATGGTGCAATCTTCCCTCTACGGCTCCACAAGCGGTTCTAGAACTGATCAAATGTGGCTGTAAATCATCTGTCTGCGCACGCAACTGTTCTTGTGCGAAGAACAACCTCCCCTGCACGCCGCTTTGCAAGTGCCATGACCAAGGATGTCAAAACGTCAGGCATGAGAAATTCGATATTGAGGACGAAGAAGTATAAGGATCGGAATTGTAAGTACCATTTTTGTAATTGATAGCTGATTATGGGTACATTGATGATATTTGTTTAGTTAATGCATACACGGTGTAAAACTGGTGTAGTAGGGCCTATATATTGGTGCGATTAGACCTTATATTACACTGGACGTAGTGTAACTCAACAAAGTGTAAATAGATCCGTCATGAGATGAAGAATGTGGTGCATTATAATATGTACTTGCTCAGAATTTATGTGTCAAAACTAATGTTTTGTAGTTGCACGGTATATCATGAGATGACATTTTTTTGTTTCCGCCACATTTTCACCCACCCAAATGACATTGGCCATGACCTAGTTTATAACCTGATCATGACCTCGAATGTAAAAAAAAAGATGTCACCACTGAATTTCTCACCCAACAAAACCCACATGAAGTGGTACTATATGACATAGTTCAGTTATTTTGGCCGATTTTACATTTTGGGGTCATTTATGACCCTGTGGTGACCTTGAGCCTATGACCTTGACTTCAGATCATCTTGTAAACATCATAATTGAACTCGGCGCCCCCAGAAACCCTATCCTAGACACCAAGATCATGAAGCTAGCATGTCTAGGAGCTGAGATACAGATTTTGCAATTTTTGGGGGTTCCCCCTCCTAAGGGGCCCCCAAAACCACAAAAGTTAGCGAGCAAATTCAAACCCTAATTTTTCTGTTAATTTACCCCCCCCCCCCCCAAAGTTGACCAAACTGCAAAAAAATCACTTTTGGCACAAAAATCGAGCGTCATGACTGCACATCGGATTTTTATGTGAAAAAATAAAAAATATTTTTTCACATAAAACAGCTTTTTTGTGCGCAAAAAAATTATTTTGCTATTTTCGGAGAAAAAAAGAATTTCGCCCTTTTTCGGGAAAAATAAAATAAAATGCCCTTTTTGGTCGAAAATGTCTGGCAACACTAAAAAAATTAGGGAATTTTTCGAAATTTTTAACTGCGATCGAAATTTGTAACTGCGATCGAAATTTTTAACTGCGATCGATCTCAAAAACAAAACGTTGCGTCCACTTGTGTGCGTTGCGTCCCCAGCGTGTACAGCAGTGAGGCGGTGTACTACAGTGAGAGAGTGTACACAAAGTGTGAACAAGTCTCCTATCAAGATGAGTGCTGCTCTTCGTGACAAGTGGCTGAAGGAATTCAACGCTGGCGGCGATGGGGCCACCTTCAAGTACGTGTCGAGTGACACGGCTTTCTGTCGAGCTTGTGAAAAGACTTTCCGGGCGAAGCAGAAGTCTGAGCTGGCCCAACATGTCCGAGGAGACCGCCACAAGAGCAACTTGGCCTTGAAGAAGAAGAGGACAGTCACGCAAGCCACCATGGAGGACTTTGGTGGCGGAAAGAGGCACAAGTGCGACGTCGTGGCTCAGGAGCTGTGCCAGGCCATGCTGGCCGCTGGCATCCCATGGTCGAAATTGGAAAACCCTGCCCTCCGGTCGTTCCTGGAGAAGCACATCACTCTCCAGATCCCCGATGAAAGCTGGATTCGAAAGCACTACCTCGACAAGTGCTACGACGAGGCCTTGGCGGGGATCCGTGCCGACCTCGGACAGCAGCCCATCTGGCTGTCCGTCGATGAGACAACCGATTCGGCAGGTCGATATGTGGCCAACATCATCGTGGGATGCTTGTCCAAGGAGGGGTACTTTCATCCCCACCTCGTCCAGTGCATGTTTCTGGAGAAGACCAACTCCGGGGAGATCGTGCGTGCAGTCAATGACACGATGCGCTATCTTTGGCCTGATTTCAAGCCGGAGTGCCTCAAGGTCCTCGTCAGCGACGCCGCGGCCTATATGATCAAGGCCGGCCATGCCCTGAAGGAACTCTTCCCGGACTTGCTGCATGTGACTTGCGTTGCCCACCCGCTCCACCGTGTGTGCGAGACAGTCCGAGAAATGTTCAAGGACGTCAACGACCTGATTGCCACGACGAAGAAGGTGTTCGTCAAAGCCCCGTCGCGTGTTGTCTTTTGGAAGGAGCAGCAGCCCAATCTTTCTCTCCCCCCGGAGCCCATTCTGACTCGGTGGGGGACGTGGATCGACGCCGCGGTGTTTTACGCCGAGCACTTCGAGGCCGTCAAGGACATTGTGGACCAGCTGAACGATGACGACGCGATGGCAATCCGGAGTGCCAAGGACCTGTTCGGAAAGGCGGACATCAAGCTCAGTTTGGTCTTCTTAAATGCCCACGTGTCGTTCATCCCGAAGATCCTTAAGCAGCTGGAGGAGGCCGGCATGGAGCTGGCCAAGGCCTTCCAGCTCCTTGATCAGGCCAAGGAGGAGCTCGAAAAGATCCGAGGCTGCCGTAAGGAGATCCTGCTCACCAAGTTCAAGGCAGTGCTGCAGCGCAATCCCGACATTGGTGTGCTGAGGACAGTGGCTTTGATCCTGGATGGAGATCAGCACGGATCTGAGGTTGGTGTGCCCGCTGGAGTCAAGCTTGCTGACATCCCCCTCTTGAGGTACTGCCCCATCGTCAGCGTCGACGTGGAAAGGTCCTTCTCCGTCTACAGAAACGTCCTCACCGACCGCCGACACCGCCTCACCAAGGAGAACATTACCAAGATAATGATTTCAAACACCTACTTTAACCGTTCCTAAAAGGGTCTTGTCAATTTCTTCTAGTCCTCTACTTATCAAACAATGCGGTTGCAATAAAGGTACCTGAACGTCATTTTTTACCTGTTTACTAGCCCAGAGTGCCTAATGTTGTGCAGGAATAAGCTTACCATTTTTTGTTCTTTTTTTGACTGATTTCTGAAAAACTTGGTAATAATAAAAAATGAATAAAACGGGGGAAAAAAATATTTCGGGATTTTTTCACATAAAAAAAAAAAAATTCCGCTTTTCAAAACATAAAAGGCCTATTTTCTTAACATAAAAATCCGTAGTCTACTGTCATGACATATCATAATGGTGGGAGAGGTATAAAACATATGGACACTGCAAGGACTTCCAGGAAAGAAGTTGGAATTTCAAAAAAAGTGTATCTGGGGTGAATTAGCAGAGGGAGAAAAGATCAAGGTTTTGGATGGGGGAAGATAAGAGATGGTGGTGAACAGCTGTTTTAAAGACCTGGAGGGAGGAGTGGGATTGAAGGGAGTGGGGGAGTTTGTTCCAGAGGCAGGAGAAAAGGGGAATAAAAGAGTGAAGGTGAGCAGAGAGCCTAGATTTTGGCAGTTTAACCATAAGAGGGTTGCTGGCAGATCTTGTGCGACCTGAAGGAATATTGGGGGGACAGAGCACACAGAGCTGGGGGAGTAAGGCCGGAGAGGAGTCGGTAGAAGACAGAAAGACCACCAACCTGCCCGCGGTGAGTGAGTGAAAGGCCCTCGGAGTTAGCTTCATCGCAGAAGATTCCAATGATTCTGAAAGCTTTGGTTTCAACAGCGTGAAGCTGAGCTAGGTGTGAGGCAGGAGCACCGGCCCAGAGGGGGGAACAGTACTCCATTGAGCTGCGGATGAAAGCCTTGTATGTGGTGAGGAGCTCAGGTGTGCCAAGAAAGGACTTCGCACGACGGAGGATGCCCAGTCGGCGACTGGCTTTGGAGGTCAGCTTGGAAATGTGGTTTTCCCAAGAAAGATCATGGCAGATAGTGAGACCCAAAAGCTTGAGCGACAGAACTTCTTGGAGAGGATTGTTGAGAAAGTATATGGGAGGGTTTTCCAGTCGGTCTTTTCGGAGAGACATAGTAAGAGTGTGAGATTTGTCAGGATTGAAAGACGTGTTGCACTTGTTTGACCAGTCTGTGATTTTGTCGAGGTCTGCAGAGAGTGAGGAGAGTGAGAAGGCTGCAGACTGCCGATCTGAGGGATGAGGAATGGAGCGGCAAATAGTGGAGTCATCAGCAAAGAGATAGAGAGGATTTTCCAGAGAGTCGGAGAGATCATTGATGAAGACCAGAAATAGCACAGCGCCCAGAACACTACCTTGGGGAACTCCAGCCAGGACAGGAAGGGGAGATGAGAGAAATCCATTCAGGGCCACACGTTGCCTACGACCAGAGGAAGTCTGCAAGACATGAGTGGAGATTTCCATGGATACCATAGGAGGAGAGTTTGGTGAGCAGAGCTGGGTGCCAGACCGTATCGAAGGCACGTGATATGTCAAGGGAGACAGCTCTGATTTCCTGTTTGGCATTGAGGACCTCCATCCATTGTTGAGACAGCAGAAGCAACATGTCCAGAGTAGAATGACCTGGTCTGAATCCAAATTGATGATCAGAGATCAAGCCATTGAAGAAGAGGAAGGATTTGATATCCGAAGCAATGATGGATTCCATGACTTTGCTGATAATTGGGAGCAGGCTGATTGGTCTGTAGTTGCAAGGATCTCTTTTTGCACCTTTTTTGTGTAAAGCGGTAATGTTTGCTGATTTCCAAGATGCTGGCAGATGACCTTGAGCAAAAGAGAGGGTGAAAAGAACAGAGAGAGGGTGAGATAGAGTGGCAGAGCAGGATTTTAGGACCCGTGGGCTGATGCCGTCTGGTCCAGTTGCAGAATCAGAGTCGAGGTTTGACAAAAACTTCTCCACCTTGTCAGGAGAGAAGGACACAGAGTCCAGGAGCAGTTGGGTTCGACTGGGAAAGGTGGGAATAGAGAGAGATGGGTTTGGGACACAAGATTTTGAGGCAAACACAGAGTTGAGGCATTCGGCTTTGTCACGTGTGGTGTCAACTGTGTAGCCATTTGAGGTAAGGGAGGGGATGGAGGGGGAACAAACACCAGAAACGGATTTGACCAGATGCCACCAGGATTTGGAGGAAGGAGACAGGTTTGAGCGTTCAATCTTGAGTGTGGAGAGATAGTGCTTCCTGGCACTCCTGAGGGTAGACACACACTTGTTCCGAGCTTGGTGGAAGGAACTGAGATTGCCTTCAGTTGGATTTGCCTTCCAAGAGGCAAAGGCAAGTTGTTTCAGGGCAACTGCCTCACCACAAGATTCAGTGTGCCATGGATGGGAGGAAGGGTAAGACAACTGAAGACGAGATGGGATAAATCTGTGCATGAGAGAGAGCAGTTTGCTTTGGAAGAATTCCCAGGAAGAATTGATGTCAGAGGCAGTAGAGATGGGAGACCAGTCCAGATGATTGATGGCTGCTTGAAGACCATGCCAGTCAGCCTGAGTGAAATGCCAGACTCGTCGGCGCTGAGGAGGCTCTCTGAGGATGGCCAGAGAGATGTCCACTTTAACAAGCACATGATCAGAAGAACCGATTAGAGCAGAAGATGAGCAGCAGACATTTGCAGGGAAGTTTGTCATAACCAAGTCCAGAAGAGAAGCTACTCCATTGACTGAGATCCGGGTCGGGAAATTGACAGATTGTGTCAGTCCCAATGAGTCACAGAAGTCCTTTGCTGAGGTGCCATGGCTAGTGAGAGAGGAACCCACACCCAGCCAGCTGGCATGATGACAGTTGAAGTCGCCACATATGAGGAAGAGAGAGTTTGGATGAGTTGATAGAAGTTGGTCCATGTTGTCTGACAGCGAAATGTAAATTGAGTCATCACTGTTTGGAGGACGGTACAGAACACATGAACAAAAGGTGGGAACGGAGAGGAAGCCGTAGCCAGAGGTACTCCTGGGGTTGGGGTGGAGAGATGGCAGTGCAAGGAGAGTGAGGAAGAGAGTTTTTGATAAAGATAGCCACCCCACCACCAGGACGAGGCTCAGGTCTATCATACTGGACGGGGGAGTAACCGGGAAGAGATATTAAGGAATCAGAGACATCTTGAAGGACAGTTTCTGTGAGGCAGATCAAGTCTGGATTGTCAGAAGCAACCTGTATGGAGAGATCAGTCAGGTTTGAGCGAAGACCCCGAATGTTTGAGGTCCATACCGTTAATGAGGAGAGAGGGGGAGCATCGGGTGCAGGACAGGGGAGGGGAGGGGCAGGGTCAGATGAAGGATGAGAGGGGGAGGTAGGGAGAGCAGTTGGATAGTGTGTCAGAGATTACAGAAGAGTTACAAGAAAGGGAAGAATGAGGAGGATGAAAGGTTTGATGGTGATGGGATGAGGGACAGTGAGGAGTTGTTTGAGGAGGGGGCAGAGGAAAGTAGAAGGTTGGGGGAGGTGGAGGTATGAGATAGAAGGGAGACAAAGTGGGGAGGAGGCAGCTTTGAGGAGGAGGTGGGAGGGGGGAGAATTTGGGAGGGATGGTTGGGGGGGAGATTTGAAGGGGAGGGGTTGGTTGGGGGGGAGTTTTGAATGGGAGGGGCAAGGGGGGAGTTTAGGAGGGGAGGGGCAAGGGGGGAGTTTAGGAGGGGAGGGGCAGGGGGAGGTTCGAGAGTGGATGATTGATGAAAGACGAACATTTATAGCAATTTGGGTTTATTGTGATTTTCAAGTTAGCGATCCGTTTAAGAACGATGGAGGAGGGGTGGAATGAATGTGAATTTAGAGCATGTCATGATTTAGAATATTATAAGAGATTGAATTTTTTTTTTGAAATGGAATGAGTTGGAGAGGAAATTGAAAAAAGCCTTTTAAATAGGAAGAAAAACAGCGTGTTGTAATATACCACTGAATAAAACACTGCAGGGGAAAGTTTAAACATATTTAAACAGAACTGTGAAGAACAGTCTTACATTCAGAAAAATACCAACAGGGAGAGGGAGCCTGGAGGAACAACCACGAGTCACGTGAACAGGGGAAAAGGTGGAAGGCAAGGAGAAGCACACGATGTTGGGTGCGGGGCGAGACAGCGCACCTGGACAGAAGCACACGATGGGAAACTTCACACGTGGAGAATGGGAAATAAATGTTGTTGTTTTTTTGTTGTTTTTTTAGGGGGGGGGGGGGGTTTAAAACGTTAGACAAAGAGTAGATGTTCGGGGAAGTTTGGGGGGAGAAGGGAAAAATCTAAAAACATAGCAAAAACACCGAAGGAAGAAACAAACTTCGACGGGGGACAGGGGAAGCCTGAGGCAAGGCCGCACACGCGCGGCAAACAGAAACTATTAATTTATGAAAGATTAACACCGAGAAACTTCCTCGGGACACACTATCGGTTCACACACCGAAAGATAATACAGTTTCGACAAAATACAATTGTGAACAATGACAACTTTGAAAACGTGGAGAACGTGTACAGCTTCGAAAATCTGTGCCGTCACCATCAAGATCTCGCGAGATCTCCAATGGATAAAGTGTCAATTAAGAAAATGTCCCCATGTATGAGAATCTATCCCAAAACACCTCAACATCACGATGAAAATTGGAGGTAAATTATTTGAGTTATAATCAAAAAGGTGTTTTTTCTTGGTTAGGTCACAATCCAGAAAAAGTACGTTAAGCAAAAGAAACAAATATCAGGTGCACAACTTCATTGTAGGTTCACTATTATGTTAGAAGAACATCTTGGAAGGCCAAGCGGTCTTTGAGATTTTTCATTGGCAAAATTGAGCGATGACAAAAAACTTTTTTTTTTTTTTTTTGTATACAAGATTGAGGCTCGTGAAAGAGCTAACATTAATCACACAGAAAGACAAACCGACACATAAAACATATAACATGGGGAGCGGTAGACAAGATGGGGAGAGAGGGGGAAGGACACAAACACAACATTTGAGAGCAGGGACATCGAGAGATCTGTGGGTCGGAGAGGGCTTTTGGGGGGGGGGGGGGGGGGGAGGCATGGGAAGGGGTGGGGGGTGGGAGAGGTATAAAACATATGGACACTGCCAGGACTTCCAGGAAAGAAGTTGGAATTTCAAACAAGGTGGATCTGGGGTGAATTAGCGGGGGTAGAATAGATCAAGGTTTTGGATGGGGGAAGATAAGAGATGGTGGTGAACAGCTGTTTTAAAGACCTGGAGGGAGGAGTCGGATTGAAGGGAGTGTGGGAGTTTGTTCCAGAGGCAGGAGAAAAGAGGAATGAAAGAGTGAAGGTGAGCAGAGCCGATATTTCGGCAGTTTAACCATCAGAGGGTTGCTGGCAGATCTTGTGCGACCTGTAGGAATATTTGGGGGACAAACCATAGAGAGAGCTGGGGGAGCAAGGCCGGAGAGGAGTCGGTAGAAGACAGAAAGACCACCTACCTGTCTGCAGTGAGTGAGTGAAAGGCCCTCGGAGATAGCTTCATCACAGGAGATTCCAATGATTCTGAAAGCTTTGGTTTCAACAGCGTGAAGCCGAGCTAGGTGTAAGGCAGGAGCACCGGCCCATAGAGGAGAACAGTATTCCATTGAGCTGCGGATGAAAGCCTTGTATGTGGTGAGGAGCTCAGGTGTGCCTAGGAAGGACTTCGCATGACGGAGGATGCCCAGTTGGCGACTGGCTTTGGAGGCCAGCTTGGAAATGTGGTTTTCCCAAGAAAGATCATGGCAGATAGTGAGACCCAAAAGCTTGAGCGACAGAACTTCTTGGAGAGGATTGTTGAGAAAGTAGATGGGAGGGTTGTCCAGTCGATCTTTTCGGAGAGACATAGTAAGAGTGTGAGATTTGTCAGGATTGAAAGACATGTTCCACTTGTTTGACCAGTCTGCGATTTTGTCCAGGTCTTCAGAGAGTGAGGAGGCTGCAGACTGCCAATCTGAGGGAAGAGGAATGGAGCGGCAGAGAGTGGAGTCATCAGCAAAGAGATAGATAGGATTTTCCAGAGTCGGAGAGATCATTGATAAAGACCAGAAAAAGCACAGGGCCCAGAACACTGCCTTGGGGAACTCCAGCCTGAACAGGAAGGGGAGATGAGAGAAATCCATTCAGGGCCACACGTTGACTACAAACAGAGAGGAAGTCCGCAAGCCATGCATGGAGATTTCCATGGATACCATATGAGGAGAGTTTGGTGAGCAGAGCTGGGTGCCAGGCCGTATCGAAGGCACGTGATATGTCAAGGGAGACAGCTCTGATTTCCTGTTTGGCATTGAGGACCTCCATCCATTGTTGAGACAACAGGAGCAGCATGTCCAGAGTGGAATGACCTGGTCTGAATCCAAATTGATGATCGGAGATCAAGCCATTGGAGAAGAGGAAGGATTTGATATCCGAAGCAATGATGGATTCCATGACTTTGCTGATAATTGGGAGCAGGCTGATTGGTCTGTAGTTGCAAGGATCTGTTTTTGCACCTTTTTGTGTAAAGCAGTAATGTTTGCTGATTTCCAGGATGCTGGCAGATGACCTTGAGCAAAAGAGAGGGTGAAAAGAACAGAGAGGGTGAGATAGAGCGGCAGAGCAGGATTTTAGGACCTGTGGGCTGATGCCGTCTGGTCCAGTTGCAGAATCAGAGTCGAGGTTTGATAAAACTCCTCCACCTTGTCAGGAGAGAAGGACACAAAGTCCAGGAGCAGTTGGGTTCGACTGGGTAAGGTGGGAACAGAGAGAGATGGGTTTGGGACACAAGATTTTGAGGCAAACACAGAGTTGAGGCATTCGGCTTTGTAACGTGCGGTGTCAACTGTGTAGCCATTTGAGGTAAGGGAGGGGATGGAGGGGGAACAAACACCAGAAACGGATTTGACCAGATGCCACCAGGATTTGGAGGAAGGAGACAGGTTTGAGAGTTCATTCTTGAGTGTGGAGAGATCGTGCTTCCTGGCACTCCTGAGGGTAGACACACACTTGTTCCGAGCTTGGTGGAAGGAACTGAGATTGCCTTCAGTTGGATTAGCCTTCCAAGAGGCAAAGGCAAGTTGGTTCAGGGCAACTGCCTCACCACAAGATTCAGTGTACCATGGATGGGTGGAAGGATAAGACAACTGAAGACGAGATGTGATAAATCTGTGCATGAGAGAGAGCAGTTTGCTTTGGAAGAATTCCCAGGAAGAATTCCCTTAACCTTTTAGGGAGCGGAGAGGACCTTAACCCTTTAACCCAGAAGAGTATGATGTAAATGAAGTGTACATGCGCCTTACTCTAGGCTATCCAGAGGGCAATTTCGTTCTGTTCGGACATACCTTAGTCAGGTTATCGTGAAGAATGTTTTAAAGTGTATAATTAGGTTGTGACATAAAAAAATTATGTCAATCCCGAATACTTTATATTCACATTATTGATGAAAAGTTTCATTCCGAAAGACCTAGCCGTTCTGAGATACAGCTTGGAAATTGACAGAAAAAAGGAAGAATTTTTAATGAAAAAATGATGGCTTAATACTCCTAGGGGTCTAATAAACTGCAGTCCCATAAAAATTGTGGGCTCTAATTGTAGAAACAACCCTAGAACAGGTATAGGCCTCCCATTATCCTATGGAAGGAGCCTTATAAAGGAAGAATACAGCCATCACACAGGCAGAAGGCTTTGGTCAAAAGATGTTGAGGAATATAAACTCTTGTAAGCCAGTGGAGATACGACAGCCAGTTAAACGTTTTCCATGAATGGAATGCTCCACAATACAGCCAAGAGAACACCGGGGCAGAAAAAGTGTTTTAATCATAACAAATGCCTTTGTGAAACCAATCCACTCCACACAACTCAAAGGCACTACTTACAAACGATAGAATTAGAACGGCACTCGGTGGAGAGCATACCTCGCCAGGCTGAACAGTTTACGTTGTGTATCCCACCGATAGGCCGGATCCGCATCCTTAACAAAATCTAATCGGCTTGTTCTTGTCACCTCCCCAACTCATCCACCAAGTTTCATCCGAATCTGTGCACAACTTTTTGAAATATCATGCTATATACCATTTTTGGCCCCATCTCTCAATGGTAAAGAATCACTTGAGAAAGAAATTTTAAAAAATCTTGTATCCAGATCCGTATTCGGATCTTCACCAAAATCGAATCTTTTTATCCTAATCACACAACCAACCTGTCCACCAAATCTCGTCCAAATCCATCTGTCTTTGAGATATCCTTCCGACAGACAGACAAATAGGGATAAAAACATAACTGTCCACATTTGTGGCAGAGGTAATTAACTTCAAAGTTGAAGTAAGTAATGAGTTTCACTCAGCAAAACAATATAATCAGGTAGCGTGTCATAAACATATTGGTGCGGGGACGGCTATTGGGGCTAATGTGAGCAATATAGAATAAATGTTTCATAAATAAATATGTAGTACAAGTGTTTGGTTTCTGTGCGAGCTGATAGATCATGTGTTGAAGAGCGTTTTAGCAGAATCCAATGTGCTCCCAACATTATGTATGTGTCCCAGCACCTACCATCCCTGGACTTAACTCACTAAATCGTTCCTCTTCGGTATCTGTCAATATGTCCTTTTAACATCGTCGTCCTCTTGAGCACGGAACAGTGCAAGTGAACGGTCCGAGGATCATGTGGAGATGAGGCAAAAATCGCCCTGCCTGACGAGGAGAGACGATTCAAAGGTCTCAAAACCACGCCTGCTTGCTGACATCTTATAAAAGGCAGATCAGGCTATTTTGTGCTTTGTGTGAGATGGGTATGAATGTCTTGCTCAGGAGGGTTGCAGCGAGTGGTTCTCAAGAGACGCACCAAGGTGACAACAAAGCATCAAGGCTGCAAAGGGCAAAACCAGACCTGCATGAGGAATGAAGTGAGGAACAGCTCTGTATCCCCCAAACAGCACGAGAGAGGATGTAGCATGATCTGGGCAAAAATGCCAGCAGAAACCCCGACCAGGACGCAGCAAGTCTCACCCACACGAAGCTCACCACTCCCGTAGGAAGCACAACCACCATGCTCAAACATAGCGCATGGACGGGTTTCTTTCAGTCTCGTCTTCCTCTATTTGTCTCCCATTTGTGATTTCATAGGCCATTAACTTATCGCATTAGCCGACGGGTTTATTCATAGGAGCGGGGGTTGTAGTCCATACGGGGTTTCTATTTGTTGTAACATTGCTTCTTTGTCTTCCCTCCCGGTTTTCTTTAATAAACTCTGTATTCACCTGTGAAATGTTGGTTTGGTGTGTGGTCCAGAATTGGGAAAGGTAAATTGCGGCAGGATAAAGACGCAGCCAATGGGAAACCCCCTCGTTAGGACGTTACAAACGTGGTGGTTCGTCAAGAGTCTCACTTGGCCCCCAATCCTTTCAAACCGACAAACGTATGGTAGGTGGCAGGCTCGTTGGAGTTACTCTTAAGTTTGAAACCGAAGTAAAGATCTTTTGAAATTTGCCGGTGGATGACATATGGTCCCACCAACTACCTTTCGCTAGATTGGTGACCGTCGAGGTGAGAGATTTGACCATATCCACCCAGCTCACCATTTGCAGGAGGTCAATATAACCAGGTTTGAATAAACATATTTATTATGAAGCAATTTAAGTTATATAAAGTGAAATAGCACATCTATCTGAGATACCAATATAATCTATTTTTTGCTTTGTGTGAGATCTACAGCACGAGATTTTTTCATCATTTCAAAGTAAATTGCTCTCTCTCATGCACAGATTTATCCCATCTCGTCTTCAGTTGTCATACCCTTCCACCCGCCCATGGTACGTGGATAATCTTGTGGTGGATAATAAACAAGGTGGATAATCTTGTGGTGAGGCTGTTGCCCTGAAACAACTTGCTTTCGTCTCCTGGAAAGCAAATCCAACGGAAGGAAATCTCATTTCCTTTCACAAAGCCCGAAACAAGTGTGTGTCCACCCTCAGGAGAGCCAGGAAACAATATCTCACCGTTCTCAAGACTGAACTCTCTTATCTGTCTCCCTCTTCCAAATCCTGGTGGCGTCTGGTCAAATCTGTTTCTGGTGTTTGTTCCCCCTCCATCCCCTCCCTCACCTCAAACGGCTTAACGGCTGACTCCGCACGTGAAAAAGCTGAATGCCTCAACTCTGTGTTTGCCCCTAAATCTTGTGTCCCAAACCCATCCCTCTCTGTACCCACCGTACCCAGTCGTACCCAGCTGCTCCTGGACTCTGTGTCCTTTCCTCCTGACAAGGTGGAAAAGTGTCTGTCAACCCTCGACTCTGATTCTGCAACTGGTCCTGACGGCATCAGCCCACGGGTCCTAAAATCATGTGCTTCCGCTCTTTCACTCCCTCTTTCTGTTGTCTTCACCCTCTCTTTTGCTCAAGGTCATCTGCCATCTGCTTGGAAATCAGCCAACATCACCGCTTTGCACAAAAAAGGTGCAAAAACAGATCCCAGCAACTACAGACCAATCAGCCTTCTCCCAATTATCAGCAAAGTCATGGAATCCATCATTGCTTCAGATATGAAATCTTTCCTCTTCTCCAATGGCTTGATCTCTGATCATCAATTTGGTTTCAGACCTGGTCACTCTACTCTGGACATGCTGCTTCTGCTTTCTCAACAATGGATGGGGGTCCTCAACGCCAAACAGGAAATTAGAGCCGTCTCCCTTGACATTTCACGTGCCTTCGATACGGTCTGGCACCCTGCTCTGCTCACCAACCCTCCTCCTTTGGTATCCATGGGAATCTCCACGCATGGCTGGCGGACTTCCTCTCTGGTCGTAGTCAACGTGTGGCCCTGAATGGGTTTCTCTCATCTCCTCTACCTGTTCAGGCTGGAGTTCCCCAAGGTAGTGTTCTGGGCCCTGTGCTTTTTCTGGTCTTCATCAATGATCTCTCTGACTCTCTTGAAAATCCTCTCTATCTCTTTGCTGACGACTCTACTCTCTGTCGCTCCATTCCTCATCCCTCAGATCGACAGTCTGCAGCCTCCTCACTCTCTGCAGACCTGGACAAAATCACAGACTGGGCAAACAAATGGAACATGTCTTTCAATCCTGATAAATCTCACACTCTTACGATGTCTCTCCGAAAAGACCGACTGGAAAACCCTCCCATCCACTTTCTGAATAATCCTCTCCAAGAAGTTCTGTCACTCAAGCTTTTGGGTCTCACTATTTGCCATGATCTTTCCTGGGAAAACCACATTTCAAATCTGGCCTCCACAGCCAGTCGCCGACTGGGCATCCTCCGTCGTGCGAAGTCCTTCCTTGGCACACCTGAGCTCCTCACCACATACAAGGCTTTCATCCGCAGCTCTATGGAATACTGCTCTCCCCTCTGGTCTGGTGCTCCTGCCTCACACCTAGCCCGTCTTCACGCTGTTGAAACCAAAGCGTTCAGAATCATTGGAATCTCCCGCGATGAAGCTAACTCCAAGGGCCTTTCACTCACTCACCGCAGGCAGGTTGGTGGTCTTTCCGTCTTCTACCGACTCCTCTCTGGCCTTGCGCCCCCAGCCCTCTCTGGGCTCTGTCCCCCAAATATTCCTACAGGTCGCACAAGATCTGCCTGCAACCCTCTTATGGTTAAACTGCCAAAATCAAGACTTTCTGCTCACCTTCACTCCTTCATTCCTCTTTTCTCCCGCCTCTGGAACAAACTCCCTCGCTCTCTTCAATCCCACTCCACCCTCCAGGTCTTTAAAACAGCTGTTCACCACCATCTCTTATCCTCCCCCATCCAAAACCTTGATCTTTTCTACCCCCGCTAATTTCGGTCCCCTTGTGTTTTATACTTCTCCCACCCGCCCCCCCCCCCCCTTCCCACGCCTCCTGCCCCCAAGCCCTCTCCCTCCCACACTTCTCCCTGCTCTCAAATGTTGTGGTTGTGTGCTTCCCCTTCTCTCCCCATCTTGTCTTCCGCTCCCTCTTTTTGTATATTTTGTTTGTCTGGTTGATTTGTTTGTGAAATAAATGTTAGCTCTTTCACGAGCCTCGATTCAGTATACAAAAAAAAAAAAAAAATCTGGATTCTTTTGTTTTTTTTATTCCATCCACCACTTTTGAGACCTAATAAATTAAATAACAAAAAAAAATACCAATGCCCGCTTTGAGAGTAGAAATTATGGACCACTTTGAAAGCATTCCATAAACCCAAGAAGTTTACTCCTTTAATTTTGTTTGTTCTCATTATTCCTGTGTGCAGAAATATAATTTGATACCACTACCTTCGATCACATCATATAGCTCCAAACTGGAAATGCTGTCCGTCAATACCGTGTACATTTATGTCTTGCTTCCCACTCGGTTTGCATACGTGGGCCCTTCCATGAGCCTAGTCCCACACCAAAAAATGAGCAAAGCAAAATTATTATTAAAAGTAACCACGTAATTTAAAATAAAAGTACGCAATGTGTTACATACGGTGGGCACGACAATGATGAAGAACTGCGAGCCATTGGTGTTGGGGCCTGCGTTGGCCATGCTCAGAGTATACGGACGATCATGGCGGAGATTATGGTTGAACTCGTCCTGAAACTCCCCTCCCCAGATGCTCTCACCGTCCATGCCCGTCCCAGTCGGATCGCCGGTCTGCACCATGAAGCCCTGCAAAAGAGTTAAGACAAAGTTTGTGCTTTTTGCGCAAATACATACAAGGCAACAATGGATCCCACAATAGGATATAAATCAACAGCAACAGGAGAGCTGATATTTGGAAACCAGCGGAATAAATGTGGCAAGACACCTTGATAACGCGGTGGAAAATGTGTCCATTGTAATAGCCGTTCTTGCTGTGGGTGCAAAAATTCTCGACGGTCTTAGGACACCTGAAAAAAAAAACATTTTTCAAGGAAAACTGTCACTTAAAAAAGTTAATCTGCACTGGGTGTAATACAACTTAAGATAGAATTCTGATGGCCTTCCATGCAGAAGTGTTCATGAGGTACAGAGACAGATATTCCCAAAGACGAATACCTCTAATGGATGTGTGCAAGCTAAGAATTGTGTGTCCGTGGGTGTGTGTGTATGTAGGTGTGGTGTGTCGGTGTGCAGGTGTAGGTGTTGATCTCATATATATATATATATATATATATATGTTGTTTTTTCTTCTTTGAATAATGGAAGATCTCAACCACCCCTAGCCGAAAGCAGAATAATAATAGAGGTAAAATAGAAAACAACGACCATGAAGAGGCAATGTTCAATCTCAGCATTTGAAGTGTCCAACTTGGACGTTTCTGCTTCCAGGTGTCACCAGCAAGATATGATAGTCAAAAAGACGTAAACTGCTTACTTTGCCAGCAGCATATTCACCTTACACAATAGTCTTTCCACATCAGGTGCATCACCATAATCCAGGAATCAGCGATAACATTTGCTCTTTACACAAAACAAATTTTTTTTTTTTAGAATTTGTAAATTCCAGACATGCTGTCAATTCATCCATATATAAATAGAATTATATTTAACCAACAGAGCATGACGAATTACGCTAAACACGAGACTGTAAAATTGATCGAAAAAAATTTCCGACAATTTATAAAAACAATAAACCAGTGTGGACATCAGTCTTCACTGTGGCTAAAATTCCGCAAGTAAATGAAAGAGATCTCCTCACTCCACTGGGAAGAGTTTGAGGTGGATGTCTCCAAGAGTGGTGTGGATGACAGCAGCATCGGACACCTTCCGCACACCCTCAGATTGGGCCACTGCCATCACCTCGTCCTTGCTGGGCCTTTCATTTAGGATATCCCGTTCTGCGCCCTTCACATCATCCGATTCCCGGCGTGTGAACTAGATGTGCAGGAGAGAAAATATTTGAGTGTTAGCAGTGAGTGGGGAAGAGGAAAAGAGGGGGTAGATGGATTGGGTTCTTGAAGGAGGAAGACTACATAAGGATAACTTCCACAAACAACAAAAAACGTTTTTTTTATATTTTAATTTTTTTAATTATGGGTATATATATATATATGTGTTGCTGGCATTTATCACCTATTCCCAGGTGCCATTAAAGTGGTGGTGTGCCTTCTTAAGTCGCTGTAGTCGATATGGTGTAGGTACCACAACAATGTTATCTTGTAAGGTGTTCCAAGATTTATAACCAACTAGGGCATGCCCGTACTATATATATATCTAAAATTATATCCCCCCCCTCTATTTACATGAAATGGTTTGGTCCATTCGCAAAGCCAAAGCGAACGGCTTGCGAGTACGGTGACAATCCCCCCCTCTATTTACATGAAATGGTTTGGTCCATTCGCAAAGCCAAAGCGAACGGCTTGCGAGTACGGTAGAACCCCCCCCCCCCCCCCCTCTATTTACATGAAATGGTTTGGTCCATTCGCAAAGCCAAAGCGAATGGCTTGCGAGTACGGGTAAATAAATCGCCATAGCTCGGTAACTACTTCTCCGATTAATATGAAACCTTGAAAAGGCACATCCTCAGGTCCCCAGCAATATACCTGGCAAGTTTCAAGTATATCGGACCCGTGGTTGTCGAGAAACAGCGGTCACAGACAAACGACACACACACATACACACACACATACACACAGAGATTACTGGAATTATAGATAGATGATGACGAAGGAATGCTGGTATAGTGGTATATGTCCAAATCAGAACAGTGTATGCCTTGGAGGGGAAACTGGAAGTGATGGCATTCCCATGAACCTGCTGGCTTTGTCCTTCTCATTGGTGGAGGTTGCAGGTTTAAGTGCTGCTCCAAAAGAAAACCTGGCAAGTTATTGTAGTGCATCCTGTAAATAGTATATTTTGCGGCTGCGGTACACCGGTGGTGAATGTTGTAGCCAGTGGGAAAGGTGCCAATCAATATTCTACAAGTAAATGAAAGATATCTCTTTTCTCCACTGGGAAGAGTTTGAGGTTCATGTCCCCAAGACCACTACACCACTACACCACGGAGTCACTCACCACGGAATACCCAGCCACAGACCTACTCTAGTAGCCACAGATATATGTGGCAGTTTCAGTCGAGTTTCTCATCAAAAGGTACCCGCAGGAAATTCATAGTGGACTCAGTAATGGGAATGCCATCAAATGGCATGGGGGAAGAGGATAGGCTCTCTTTTGTCAGAGATGGTCATTGCCTGGCACTTGTGTGATAAAAATGGTCGTTGCCACTGATCAACCCACGTCTGGATATTGTTCAGCTCTTGCTGCATGCACACATGGACTGCTCTGTTATCCAACTAAGGTAATACGAATGGAGCTGAACACTGCGCAATCATCAGCAAACAGACCCACCTCTGACCTTATGATGAACGGAAGGTCATTGATAAAGCAGGTGAAGATAAGTTGGACCTAGGGCACTGCCATGAGAAGCTCTTGCAGTGATCTATTGGGGCTGAGATGGTTGGCCTCTAACAACCACAACCATCTTCCTTTGTGTAAGGGACAACTCAAGTCACTAAAGAGTTTTACTGATAGGGCAGTAAGTAGACTGATAGGGCAATAATTGGCTGGTTTGGATTTGCCCCGCTTTTTGTGGACAGTACACACATGGGTAATTTTCCATATTGTCGGAGTGATGCCGGTATCCGGGCTGTACTGAACCAACTTGGCTAGGGGTGTCGTAAGTTCTGGAGCACAAGTCTTCAGCACCACAGCAAGGGTGTTGTCAGTGCCCATAACCTTTGCTATATCTCATATACTCACCCATCTCTTGACACCACGTGTAGCAAATCCAATTTGCCCAACACCGGCATCTGTGATGGAGAGGACCTCAGGGGGAGGTGTGAAGGATCACCCCGACGGTCCTTCTGACTGAAAAGCGCTGAAAATTCTTTCAAATGTAACCGGACTCTGCCATGTGTGCTGTCCAAACACCATCAAACTATTTCTATCCCCCCAACCGCTTCTATCTGGATTGTCATCTTGCATACATACTCATTCAGCCCTCCCATCCTTCATCCTGTTGCAATATCTGCCACATTAAATCAAAATCATGGAGAATAGTTTGTTCTTTACAGAAAACATATCAGCTCATTTTAGAATCTGCAAATTTCAGACAAGCTGTCAATTCATCCATGAATAAACACAAACATTAAAAAAAACAAAAAAAAACAAAGAACGTGACACGATGCTTTTCTTTTTCTCTTCTGTGCTACACCAGAGGCTGCTTTTAGGTGCGCATGTCTGTCCGGTCAAGAACACAAAGGCCAGTTTTTATTCCATTTCCCCTTATTCTTTCAGTAACTTGAGAATCGCTTGGGGGAGAAGGGAGGGGCGGGGTGTGGGCGGGAGGGGAACATTTTATGCAGCGGACGTGCACACCTCAGCTGTTCGCATCATCAAAATCATCATTGGTACATGATTGGTGATTGAGACAGCCCACACGGCTATGCCACACCTTGCAGGAAGGCACACCAACGTCAGGCACACCAACGCCAAGATCAAGGAACACACTTGCCGATTCGGATGACTGAACAAATCATGCCGAATGGATGAAAAAGTTATTTTGCACAAATGGATATCAGAACACGTTACAACACGTTGTTAGAAAACGATCCCAAAGCAAACCCAAAATGAAACAAAAATGTTTATCGACCAAATCATGCCCCACCCTTAAATGCCCCATTTTCATCATTGATCAGTTGACGTCAAAGATGAGATTATGCCACTTCACATGATTCGAAGCTCTTTCTCAAACATTCATTCACTGACATGCCCATTTGATTTTTATTATAACATCTGTCTTTCTTAACCGTGGTCTGCCTCTGCTTCTGTCTTTGACATATCCCATCATAGTAATTTTCTTCCATCTATTATGGTTCACATCCATGAGCTTTTTCTTTTTCTTCTATTATGTCCGTCTTTTTTTTTTTTCTCTGACATTTCAAAGACTAATGAAAGAGCTGACACATGCTGACTGACACACACACACACACACACACACACACACACACACACACACACACACACACACACACACACACACACACACACACACACACACACACACACACACACACACACACACACCTTTTCTCTCCGCAGTTAGCAGGGAATTATTCAAGCCGAGATACCCCACCACTTCCCCGTCTCCAAATGGGATGCTACCCCCAGGGATGGGATGCTATCCGTGCTCTATCCTCCCCAAATACTTTGCATCAAGCGTAGAAGCAGCACCTACCATTTATAAAGTCTGGTATGACTCCGTCGGGGTTGGGCGAGAACCACCTAACTTCCACAGTCAAAGCAGGTGCTCCAACCACAGTACCACCAAGTCTGGTATTAGTCTGAAACTCGTTAGTAATTGCCCAATCCCCTCTATTACACTTACATTGGCTCTTCTGGTGTCTGTTGGCTACACCGTAGCTTATTGCCAACACCACTGCACCACAACTCAAAAGTCTGAAATTTCCTTTGATCCATTGCATTTAATGTCCATGTTTCATACATGCACTGTATGTTGCAAACTGGAAAATTAGGGCTTTTCTTTATTTAATTTTGATCGATTCACTGATACTTTCATGTTTCCATAGCTTTGTCATCACACTCAATATTTTTCTCATTCCTATTCCCCATTCTTTTTTGTGCTGACCTCAGTGCTGTTATAGGTACCAATCACGGCTACAATCATCAGGATGTGGCCACTGTCGCTCTCCTTTGAGGACACTTTCAATGAACTTTGCAAATGAGATCTTAGCAGGGTTAGCAGCTCCTTTGGCTGCCAGGAAACCCCCAGGAACAATGATGAGGTTTACAGTATTTCCTCAATGTTGCAGTTAGTTTGAATAGCGCCACCTTTGGTGAAGTTGAGCACTACAGGATGGATTGAATTTTCCTGGGCAACTACCTGACTGTCACCTCCTGTGGTTATTCTCGCCACCACCATGGCCAGCTTTTCCATTCACCGAGGACGGGCACTTTTGTTAGTTTTACGTAAAATATTAATACAAACACATCAACATCACATGACCATCACAATGCAACAAAAACACAAACAATTGATAATAACAATTCATGATAGCATCACGACATTCTGAGTATTAAAATAATAATTCAAAAATACAATGACCTTGAAGCACTTTCTACAAAGGTTTACGAGGTCCCATAAATCCACCACATATAACAATTGTGAATACCTAAGATTGATACAATCACGACCACTACCACTTCCAAAAACAATTTCAGGAAGTCTTTATAAAAACAACTATCACATACAACTACAGACTCTCCTCGAGTTATGACGGGGTTACGTTCCGACAAGCAGGTCGCAAGTCGAATCACCCCTCATGGACTTATGTTTTACTTATTACATATTTCCAAGTCCGCATTCCACGATAGCACCATTTGTTAAAAGTCATACAGTAAAAATCCCATAATCCAATCCAATCCATACACTGTACAATAAGTAAAATAAATAAAAGGGTTGAAATAGACTGACATTACAATGCGTTTTACTTTTTTTTTAAAGCTTTAAAAAATACAGGTACATAAAACAAAATACTGGAACTTCTCAGCTGCGCCGACATCTGCACGATCAGCCTCTCCACTCAATCTCACGTTGTGAAGATTGAATCTTCTTTTGAAACGTTGGAACCAGCCGTGGCTGGCGGTGAACGTTTCGGAGTAATCCTCTCCCCCACGCTCCTTTCGGGTCTCAAAGATGCTCCTAGCCTTCGCCTGGATTGTCAGCAAACTTAGCGGCACACGTTTCTGCAGCTGGTCCTCCATCCACGTCATCAACATCTTCTCCATTTCATGGATAGGCCCTTGTCGCTTCTTGGTGATGATGGTATCATGGGCGCCGATGGTATCATGGCTATCATGGGCGCCGATCCCTTCACAGCTTCTCAGATGCGTGTTTATCCTTAAAGATGGTGGACACCGTCGAATGTGAGAGGCCTAAGTCATGTAAGATGGCGGCCACGCTTTTACCGTTCTCGAGATGCACGATTATTTTCATCTTCAACTCCAGGTCGATCGCCTTCCTCTTCTTTTTCTCCGATCCATCAGTGGATGCACTCTTCCTCTTGCGAGACATGATGATGGCAGTACGGTACACAGACACTTATAGGCGATGGAGCGTAAGGGATGTTGTCAGCGCGAGGCACAAGGAGCAACTGAGATTTTTGCGACGGTCGTAAGTGCGAGTCGTCGTAAGTCGCCTACGTCGCAACTCGAGGAGAGTCTGTATTGTATACTCCCTTATTTTTGATGCAGTTTTCTCTCATTATTTATTCCCACAATCTCTCCATATTTCTGAAAATGTTGCGTGTAACATTTCTAAATAGAGTAATTAAACAATGCAAATATCACTGTCTGACTTCACATGCCCAAGTCTGGCTTCACATTGATTCCCACATATGTGTGAACAACTTTCTAGATAGGCTGAATCCCCTAATAAAGGATACAGAACCTTTAGGCCTGGCCGTGGAACAACACCTGGCCAAGGAACTGCTTCATCGATCTCAACCACATTCATACACAGCTTTGCTTTCCTTCATTGGAAGCCTCAGAAATGACCAAAGAGAAGGTATTAGGAAAAAAAGGCTGATATGACGGAGGATTCAGACATTACCATATAGAAACGATTTTTCTTGTATGCCGAGCAGAAAAGTGTTGGGTCGCCAGCAGTCGCCTGCAAAGCAGGGTTATCTGAGGCTCTCATCTCAATTGTGAGTGCAGCTCGAAAGGCATGGGTTGGGCCCTGCCACAGTGCCAACTGCAGCACTCGTATATTGTCCTGTTTTCCCAGAATGCGTACACATCTGATGGACACACACCAACACACCAACTCAAACATGGTACAACGAGCCAACTGCGATCAGTCACATTATCATAAAACCCTCTGTGACCTCTCTTCCATGGGCTTAATTTTTTTTTTTTCACTTCTCCAAAGTTATTCTTAAGAAGAAACATGCAAAACCTTTACAGTGGGCATCTTTAGGGTGTCCATAAAGTCCTTGTGGAACTTTGAACTTTCATAATAACCTTTGATGTGCACATGATAGAATAACTAAAAATGGCAAATGAAAGCATAATTACTTCCACCACTGAAGGTGGATGGAGGTTATGTCTTCAACCCTGTTTATCTGTCTGCCTGTGGGCAGGATATCTCCAAAGGTTACGGGCAGATTCTGAGGAAATTATTTGTGGACAGGTTGAGTGGGTAACAATTAATTGATTAGACTTTGGTGAAAATATATATGTCTATATATATGTCTATATAATATATATATATATATATATATATATATATATATATTGTTGCGAATATGGAATTTGGCCTCCATATCCGCTTGTAAATATTCCCCTATTTCCCCAATACTCCCCAACTATCCCCAATCCCCCATTCCCTAGTCCCATTGTCTGTAAACAACAATCAGTAGAGCCGACCTTCCCCTTATTCCCCCATTAAATGTCGTGCCCAGGTCCACCGCACCACACGTAGACAACTTTCGGACATCTTGCTAGTTATTCTTAGTCTATGTCAGTTAAGGCCTCGTTTCCATTAATTATGACTCTTCGTTGCACCAGAATGTGATTATATGGCACCAGTAGTGAGTTTAGGACCTTTCCCATACCTCCTCCCATCTTCTTCCCCGTCTACAACAACAGAGGGGCACGGCGCTGCGCGGGGGGGGAGTGTGCGTCCTCCCACCGGCTCGGTTAGCCGCCATCGACAATGCGCTCCAGACAACGCGCTCCAGACCATGCGCTCCACGGGGTTACCACAAAGGGGCTCCTTGTCAGCTCCTCGTCAAGGGCGGAGCCGGTAACCCCCCCGCACGCACCCAATGAGAAGCAACGTGCCGATTCCACGAGGCGGAGCTAACGAGCCGAGGGCGTGTCACTCCCCGCCGGATATACGCGGCCCCGCGCCGGATGTGACGTCAGATGCGCCCCCAGCCTGGAGAGAAAAGACGCCACCTCGAGCGCTGTGCAACCTTCCGCATCTCTGGACCGGACCGGGTCGATCCTGCCCTGAGCCCAGGTGCACCTGGAGCCATCGACAACCGCTTTCCTGCCATCAACCCCCGTGTGAGTCAGCCTTGTCCCGTTTACCTGTCGTCTGTTGGGGTTAATATAAGGTTGTGTCTAAGTGCCTATCTTCCTTTGCTGTCCCTCTCGTCCCTGTAATCTGACCTTCCGTAACGAATATAATCTCCTCCGGAGGTCTTGAGAACTGAACCCTTGGAGTCGTGTCATTTGAAACCCAGCCGTGTGTCTGTTCCTTCATTGACCTAGCATAGCGCGACTAGTCAACTTCGAGTATAATCGGTAACTTGTGCAGACGTGGTCATCCCAAAACCGCTCGGTAAAATAACATCTAAGCCACGTCTGCAACAATTGGTGTCGAGGAGTGGAATTCGAACCCGGGACTAAATTTATTAGGCCCAAATTTGTAACAAGTAGAATCGATTCGGAGCGCGTTTCCCGCGCGTTATTAGGCCCAAATTTGTAACAAGTAGAATCGATTCGGAGCGCGTTTCCCGCGCGTTATTAGGCCCAAATTTGTAACAAGTAGAATCGATTCGGAGCGCGTTTCCCGCGCGAAATTATAACGGCGAAATTTGAATTTGTTTTACGAAAATAAAAAAAAACCGAATTTTGAAAGTCGCGCTATGGCGGGTCAAGACAGCTGGGGTCCGGTAAAGGAGAGTGAGGTAGGGTCGATCCAGGACCAAATTGAGGGACAAGAGGAGAGCGAAGCAGTGAGGGCGGCAGGTTCGCAAAATAGCGCCGTCACGCACGAAGTAGCGGGCGCGCAAAATGGCGCCTCGCAAGAGCGCGTGGTAGCCGAGGCCGCTGTATCAACGGGCTTTAACATGCAGCCGATTGACATGCAGGCCCTCATTGCGCAGTTACAGGCAGCTGTACAGATGAGTATGGAGAGCCAAATTGAGCGATTGGGTGAGCGGTTGGGGAACCGGATGGATGCTCAGGGTGAGCGATTGGAGGACCAATTGGGGGTAATGGGGAACCGGATGGATGCTCAGGGTGAGCAATTGTGGGTAATGAGGGACGAAGCGAGGGGTACCGGTGAGGGATTAGACAAGAAATTAGAGGGGTTAGACAATGGGATAGAAGGGGTGAAACATGGGTTAATGGGGGTAGAAAACAGAATGGCCGCTCAAGAGAATCAAATGGAAGGGATGCAAAAAGGGTTAGAGGGGTTAGAAAACACCATGGAAGGCAAATTGAGGGACATGAGGGACCAAGCGGAAAGGGAAGTTAACCAAATGGGGCAGCAGATAGAGGGGGTCAGAATGGGGGTAGAAACCAAACTGGATGCTCACAGGGAGGAAATGGAGCAGAGGAGGATGGCATCTGGGCAGGAGATGCAAGTGATGGGAGAGCAGATCAGAAGAGGAGTGAGTGAGGAGGTCGGAGGAGTGCGCGAGGAGGTGAGGCACTGTAGGGAGCACATGGAGAAGGAGGTGAGAAAGGGGACTGTAAAGTTACAAGGGGGCATAGAGGACCTGACGCAGGAGGTGGAGCAGCTGACGGTGGGACAGACGGAGTTAGTGGAGCAGGTTCAAAGGAACACTGCGGTATTAGGAGGTTTAAAAGCGACACAGAGAGAACTAAAAGATGACTTGGTGGCGACGAAGAGGGAATGTCAGATGGTACGTGAGGGACTGACAACGAGGTTGGACGAGGTGATAGAGGTAATGGAGACGAAGGACCGGCAGGTGAGGACGCACATGGAAACGGTCAAGGTAGCCTTGGAGGACGAGCTTGAGGAGACGTACCGGGGAATAAAAGAGGTGAAGCACAAATTAGAAGAAGTGGAAGAAGGGATGAGCGAAATTAAGAAGCGACGGAGAGGGGATAAGAAAGAGATAAAAGAGGAGATAAAAGAATTGGTCCAAAGTCTGTGTTTGGATCGTGATGATGTGCTCATTAACCGGATGAGGGATTCGCAGGTGATGGAGGAGAAGCGAAGAGGAAGAGGACCCGGTGTAAGTGGTGACCAATATGGTCGTGCGTATGATGCGCCAGGGGATTTAATAAGCTTGGGGGTCGAGATAGACCCGGGTGTTCGTGAGAGGCCGTTGGTGAAGTGTGCGACAGGTCTGGTGGGCGAAAGAGGAGGTGTGCGAGAAAGTCCGACTCTGGGGTGTGTGAGGAAAAAGTGCGTGCCAAGGAGTGAGGGTGCTGGCGAGAGTGAGTCGGTCGTAGCGCGTGTGCGAGGGGGCACATGGAAGCGCGGTGTGGTGAGTGTTACAGAGGATGTAACGGGAGAGTGTGCGCGAGAAAGGTGTGTGACGGACAGGTGCATGGGGAAAGAGTGCGCTGTCAAAAGTAAGGGTGAGTGCGCTGTCAGGAATGGAGGTGAAAGTAGTGAGAGTGACATGGAGCGTGAGTTAGTTGTGACAGGTGAGCGAGGATGTACACCTGGGATGGAAGGATGCACACCTGGAATGGTAGAGCGTGAGTGGGAATGCACGCTGGAGTTGGTGGTGAGGCACGTGGTTGGGTGTGCGAATGAGAGCACACCTGTGATTGTCACAGAGGAGGTGACCGAGGAGGGGGCGCGAAGAGGTGTTTTGGTGAGGTGTGCGACCAACGAATGTGTGCCAAGGTGTTCGGTGGTCAGGTGTGTGACCAAGGCTGTGAGTGGAATGGGTGTACCTGGGTGTGTAAGGAAAGGTACGAGGAGCATGGGCACGGCTGGATGTGTGAGCAAGGAACGGGCTGCGGGATGTAAGCATGCAGGTGAAGCATCGACGTTAGACGAGGTAGAGTTTAGAACGACTTATAGCCGAATCGGGCCCTCGGTGCGTGCTGGGCCTCGCTTTGAACGGCCGCGTCCGTGCTCCACCAGGCGGAGCGGGCGGCAGGATAGGAAGGGTCGTCATGGCGACCACTTTTTGGTGAGGCATTCCGGCAGGCCGAGATCGAGCCATGGGATGGCTCCGTGCCGAGATGGTGCGTGGGATCTCGGCCCGGGTAAACCTCCTTCCCTGCACCGAGTGCCGGACGCATCCAGCCGCTGGCACAAAACAACCAGCATCCATTGCTTGGCTTTACGAAGCCGGGCTTTGGACAGGGATTGGCGCACCGAGATGTATTAGTGAGTAGACTGGGTGATGAGGTTAGTGTTTTGGACCCCAAATTAGAGAAAAACAAAATTTGATGATTGGCAAAGGATTGGCAGTAGTGATTGGCAGATGATGGGCAGTGATTGGCAAATTTTTAATTTGTTGAAATTTGATGTGCAAAATTGGTAGTGAGAGACCCCCGATGTGGTGGGATGGCATCCCTGCCACCCTGCCCAAGAGGGGGCAAAGGAGCAATAGTTTATGGGGTGTATGGCAGTGAAAACTAGCCCGGGTGGGTTAGGTTATATTGTAGGGATCTAGAAGAGATTGACATTAGGTGACGTTAAGTTTAGTTAGTGACTGATACCTGTAGTGGGGACGCAGGTAGATGAGTGTGGATGATAATGACGAGGGAGCGCAATAGTTTAAAGGGACGACTGGGAAGCGCAAGTTTCAGAAGGGAGTAGTTAGCTGAGATGATGCCGTGTGTGTGAGAATTGAACAGGTGTGATTGCACAGGTGTGCAACTGGACAGGTGTGTGGAGCAGTGTATGAGTAGTGAGTGTGTGGATCAGCGCGAATGCGCTTGGGGAGAGAAGGGTGCAGGTGGCACCAGGTGTGAGAGCACAGGTGTGCAGGTACAGGTGTGTGGAGAGAGTTGGAGTAAGTGGTACGGAGTGGTGTGCATGGTGCGAAGGTGTGGATGGGGGAAGAGTGGGCCCCTTTCACGAGTACCCGGGGCGGGTAGTGTAAGTGTTAGGTAGAGGGTACAGGTAAATTGTGGTTGGATATTGGCATTTGTGGTGCGGTGGCAGAATGGTGTTGTGGATGGGTGCATTAGTGTTGTGGAAATGGCTGGGCGTGTAGCCTGTTAGTGTGTGTAGTTGGTTGGGCACTCCACCACTGTGAGGATGTCGGCCAGGTGAGGCCGCAGGTGGGCTCTGGGAGCCGGTAGAGTTGTGGATGGGGCCCGAGGATCCGGAGGACGGACCCGGGTAGCCCAGTGCCAGAGAGGGCACCGAGTGGGGAGAGAGCCAGAGGGCCTTCCCCAGGTAGTTAGGTTAGGGTGAGGAGCAGGTAAGCTCGGAGGCAACTGCAGTGGTGGAGGTGTGCAGGTGGGTAGACCCACTGGGAGAGGTACACGCCACAGCCCAGAAATTGTGCGAGGGCACCGGGAGATGAATCGGGGGAGTGAGACCCCAAATTGAAAAGCACCACAGTTTGGCCAATGGGAATTGGTTTTTAGAACCCATAAGTGTAAGAGGGCCAATGGTTTGGCCGGAGAAAGACCCCGGGTAGTGTAAAGTTGTTAAAGTCACTTAGGAAATAGTTAGGATTGATGAACCTGTCGCACCATACGCAGCCACTTACCTGTGGTGATGATGATGACTCCACACCTGTGTTTTCTTTGTTTTGTTGCAGGAAATGAGAATTGCTGTGTGGATTGGTGAGACGCATCACGACGTGGATGAGACATTGGGGTGATTCCATCTCTCCCTCCCTAGGAGGGACTGATGATGAATTGGTAATGGCAAATTTTGATGTTGAGTTGAAAATGGCAAATTTTGATGAGAGTTGAAAATGGCAAATTTGATTGGTTAGGAGGGAGAGAAGACGAATTTGGTTTATGGGAGGAACGGGGAAGACAGTAGGGATGTTTGTGATTTGTAAAATAGATGTTTATGGGTAGTGTTGTGTTTTGTGGATACAGTAAGGGGTAAGGGAGGGGCCATGTAGGTTACCTGGTGGGGGGGGGGGGGGGGCGTACGGTAGGAACGTACCTGTCTCACCTGGTTCCCATGTGCCCCCAGTGTGCATTACCTTGCATTGCGTGCACTTTTGCGCCCTTACCACCTTACTCACTTGTCTGCTTCTTTTGTCTCCCACCTCCGAGGATCTGGCTTTGGGGTAGAGAGAGAGGAGAGAGAGGTGCTGGCTACGCAGTTGTGGGCCTGCACTTTCGCTGCTTGCTGCTTGGATCGATACACCATACGGACCGCAATGTTTGTGGCCACCCACAATGGACCGCAGTTCTTTTGCGGCCAAGCACCACCCGTGGAAGGACCTATGGGTCAACGTGGCACCTATGCCAAACAGGTGAACCACTAACAGTTGGCCCCCTGACGGCCGCAATATAGAAATGGACGCGGTTGGCGCCTTTCTTTATTTTTGAAAAGAGGTAAGAAGGCCAAGTGCACCACACGAAGGCAAGACCAGCAGCAGCCACACAATGATTCATAAACACTTTATTGGTGCACCGGATGGTGCTCACTGTGTGATGGGGTGGTGCTTGATGCTTGGAAGGGGTGCTCTGCACGTTATTAAAGGCCGTCGGCCACAGAGCACTCGTGGGTTGGTGTATCGATGCTGGCAAGCGTGCTCTCTCTATGCATAACATCTGCATGTGTTCCTCCAAAAACAGGTCCTGGATCGTAGTGTAAATATCAGCGTAGTCTTGTGTAAATAATGCTCCCTACCGGCTGTATGTTTAGTTTGAGAATTCTTTCCGGATTCGGTTATCCTGTGGGTGTGTTTCTGTGAGGAGAAGGGTGCAACGTCGCAGGGGGACATATTTACTCATTCGTGAATATCTGTAAAACTGTCGCACTCAGGGTAGAGTTAATAGTAGAGGGAACTACATTGCGTGCCACACTAAAGTAGGTAAAAATTTATCGGGTCGGGACGCCCCGAGGGTAGAGAAGGGTGCAATGTTGCGAATATGGAATTTGGCCTCCATATCCGCTTGTAAATATTCCCCTATTTCCCCAATACTCCCCAACTATCCCCAATCCCCCATTCCCTAGTCCCATTGTCTGTAAACAACAATCAGTAGAGCCGACCTTCCCCTTATTCCCCCATTAAATGTCGTGCCCAGGTCCACCGCACCACACGTAGACAACTTTCGGACATCTTGCTAGTTATTCTTAGTCTATGTCAGTTAAGGCCTCGTTTCCATTAATTATGACTCTTCGTTGCACCAGAATGTGATTATATGGCACCAGTAGTGAGTTTAGGACCTTTCCCATACCTCCTCCCATCTTCTTCCCCGTCTACAACAACAGAGGGGCACGGCGCTGCGCGGGGGGGGAGTGTGCGTCCTCCCACCGGCTCGGTTAGCCGCCATCGACAATGTGCTCCAGACAACGCGCTCCAGACCATGCGCTCCACGGGGTTACCACAAAGGGGCTCCTTGTCAGCTCCTCGTCAAGGGCGGAGCCGGTAACCCCCCCGCACGCACCCAATGAGAAGCAACGTGCCGATTCCACGAGGCGGAGCTAACGAGCCGAGGGCGTGTCACTCCCCGCCGGATATACGCGGCCCCGCGCCGGATGTGACGTCAGATGCGCCCCCAGCCTGGAGAGAAAAGACGCCACCTCGAGCGCTGTGCAACCTTCCGCATCTCTGGACCGGACCGGGTCGATCCTGCCCTGAGCCCAGGTGCACCTGGAGCCATCGACAACCGCTTTCCTGCCATCAACCCCCGTGTGAGTCAGCCTTGTCCCGTTTACCTGTCGTCTGTTGGGGTTAATATAAGGTTGTGTCTAAGTGCCTATCTTCCTTTGCTGTCCCTCTCGTCCCTGTAATCTGACCTTCCGTAACGAATATAATCTCCTCCGGAGGTCTTGAGAACTGAACCCTTGGAGTCGTGTCATTTGAAACCCAGCCGTGTGTCTGTTCCTTCATTGACCTAGCATAGCGCGACTAGTCAACTTCGAGTATAATCGGTAACTTGTGCAGACGTGGTCATCCCAAAACCGCTCGGTAAAATAACATCTAAGCCACGTCTGTAACAATATATATATATATATGTCTATATATGTCTATATATATATATATATATATATATATATATATATATATGTCTATATATATCTATATATATATATATATATATATATATATATATATATATATATATATATGTCTATATATATATATATATATATATATATATATATATATATGTCTATGTCTATATATATATATATATATATATATATATATGTCTATATATATATATATTGTTGTGGATTTGAGAATCCTGTTTTTTTTTTATTGTTGTAAGTGTCATGAATCGTGTTGTAAATATCACCCTCCGTAGTGTAAAGGTCAGAGGTCGTCCTACTAGTTAATCCATATACATGCACGTAGCAAATCATACCCTTCTAAATAGTTATCTCCTTATTCTATGTAGTTTAAGGCTGTGTTTCCCATTAGTTGACTCTGCATTGCATCATTGAAATAAGATAGGTCCCTCCGACGCCCCCATGGCATCTTCAAAGTGCCAGTAACTTTGGATGGGGTTAGTGGCATCACCATTGCCAACCGCATTTACCAACTGCAATTGCCTCCATTGAGCACGCGGTCGGTTCGGAGAGGAAGGTGGGAGGAGTCAACCAAGCGCCAGGAACAAGGCGTGGCTTTGCCAACGCCTCATCAAGGGGGCGGGATCGGTGAGCCCTCGCGACCAATCCAGGCCGAGGCGAGCTCACCGATGGGCGTTTCAAAAAGGCCGGCGGCTTGATCGCCAGGCGCCTTATAAAAGGAAGTTGGGAGGGACTGAAAAGGAGAGAAGAACCCGTCACGCAACACCCCCACGGCAGATGCGTCAGAGAATAGTTGAATACCGCAGTCCACCGATAGTGGAGTTGAGCACAGTGGAAGAGGAGCGGCAACGAGGCTTTCAAGTTTCTTTCCAAACGGTGGTGCGCTGTGTTGTGGTGTACGGTGGTACCACTACCAGTGTGCGGAGCAGCAGCGTGGAGCCTTGACCACCGCGGCAGCGTTGCTTTTGAGGAAGGGCGGCGGCTGCTCACTCCCGGCCCGGCCGTCTCCCGTGTCCAGCCGAACCTTCCTCCCCTTCCAGTCATCCGTGCCTGGCCTCATCCATCCATTCGTGAGAGTCTGACCGTAGTCTGTCTTTTGTCTTGTCCTGGGGTTAAGTAAGACTGTTTAGTGCAAGCTAGAAATTGCTCTGTGTCCTTCTGGTTCCTCCATCCTTTCTGTCTTTATTTTCTTATTCTTCCTCCTCCTTGGTTTCTTTTGACTTGTAAATAGTAGTAATAAATCATATTTGTTCTTCCTACTCTTGCCTTCTTCTTCTTCTTCACATCCATTTCGTCCTTGTCGTTTCCCTCATTGAACACCTGTGGCGCGATTTTGGCCAACGTTTCAGGATCGGGCTTAGTCTTTGGTAATGGCTCGAACGTCGTGTTGCTAACACCGCTCGGCAATTATAACATCTAAAACCGGGGTTCGAGCGGGAGTCCCTCCCCTGCTCACGGTCAGGAGTGGCACTCAGGTCCTTGGGACTTTTTGTAGACCAAATACCCTGGCTGCTCCCGACCGGGAGGAGCGGTTGGGACCCCCAGGACTCACGTCGGTCAGTCGCGGACAAGGGGATTGACCGACCCCCCCTTCTTAAGGGGAAAAAGGCTGACGGAGAGATCCGTAACAATTGGTGTCAGGAGTGTGGGATTGGACCCGAACCAAATTTTTAACATCTGAAAAAAATTTGGTCGAAATTACGAGCGGCCGAAATTTTGTTTAAACATCCTAAATTTAAAATCGTGCCATGGATGGTCAAGGCGATCGGGTGCCGATGGGAGAGATAGAAGGGTTAGAGTCGACCCAGGACCCCAGGGAAGTGTATATGGGGGAGAGGGAGGAGGAGAGAAATGAGGATGTGGTTGAGGGGGTATCGAGTACACAAGATGGCGCCCTCGCGCACGAGGTTTGAGGCGCACAAAATGGCACCTCGCACGAGCGCGCGGTGGCCGCGCCCGCTGCGCAGATGGGGGTGGGTGACATGCAGGCCTTTATGGCCCAATTCATGGCGGAAATACAGAAAAAGAACGACAGTATGGACAGGATGGGAGAACAATTGGAAATAATGAGGGACGAAGCAAGGGGTACCAGTCAGCAATTGGGGGGCCAAATGGGGGCAATGAGAGCCGGGTTGGGTCGTCTAGAACAAAGGATGGGGGAGCGATTAGAAAATCAAATCGGGGGGCTCGAAGCAAAATTTGAGGGTTTAGACAATAAATTTGAGGGTTTAGACAATAAATTTGAGGGGTTAGACAACGGGATGAAAGGGGTGAAGAATGGGTTAACGGGGTTAGAAAACACAATGGAAGGCAAATTGAGGGAAATAGGGGAGCAATCCGCCCGGGAAATTAAACAAATGGAAGAGCAGATAGAGGAGGTGAAAATCGGGTTAGAAACCAAATTGGATGCCCAGAGGAATGATTTGGAACAGATGGCGGCAGCATCTACCAAAGAGATGGGAGAAATGGGGGAGGAGATCAGACGAGGTGTGAGCGAGGTCTCGGGGGTACGCGAGGAGGTAAAGCGAGGTGAGGAGCGTATGGAGAAAGAGGTGAGAAATAGTACGGCTAGGTTACAGGGGGGCATAGAGGACCTGACACGGGGACGGGGAGCATAACAGCTGACGTTGGGACAAAAGGAATTAGTGGATCAAGTGGAGAAGAACACTGCGATAATCGGGGGGTTAAAGGCGACGCAGAAAGACATAAAAAAGGAACTGGTAGCGACGAAGAAGGAATGTCAGATGGTACATGAGGGGTTGACGAAGAGGTTGGACGAGGTGACAGAAGCAATGGAGACGAAAGAACGGGAGGTGAGGACGCACCTAGAAACGATCAAGGTGGCCTTAGAGGACGAAATTGAGGGGGCGCACCGGGAGATGAAAGAGGTGAAGCAAAAGTTAGAGGATGTGGAAGAGGGGGTGAGTGAAATTAAGAAGAGACGGAGGGAAACTAAGAGAGAGATAAAGGAGGAGGTGATGGAATATGTACAAGGTCTGTGCTCAAATCATGATGATGTGCTTACTGACCAAATAAAGAGTTTGCAGGTGGCGGAGAAGGAGCGGAGACGAGGTGCCAAGGTGAGTGGCGATATACTCGGAAATGTATATGGTGTGAGGGGAGATTGTCGGCTTGGGTGTTGGTTTAGACCCGGGTGTTCATGAGAGGCCGCTGGTAAGGTGTGCGACAGGTACAGAGTGTGAAGGAGGGGGTGTGCGAGGATGTCCGACTATGGGGTGTGTGAGGAAAAAGTGCGTGCTGAGGAGTGAGTGTGCTGTCGAGAGTGAGTTGGTCGTGGCGCGTGTGCGGCGGGATGGGGAGTCTTACAGGGGATGTAACGAAAGAGTGCACACCTGTGGTGAGTGTTACGGAGGACGTAACGGGAGAGTGTGCACAAGAGAATGCACGAGAAAGGTGTGCAACGGACGGGTGCACGATTACCGAGTGCGCCGTCAAGAGTAAGGGTGGATGCGCGACCGAGTGTGGTGGTGAGAGTAGTGAGAGTGATACGGAGCACGAGTCGGTTGTAGCAGGTGAGAGAGGTTGTACACCTGGAATGGAAGGATGCACACCTGGAATGGTCGAGCGCGTGTGGGAATGCACGCTTGAGTTGGTAGTGGAGCACGGGATTGGGTGTGCGGAGGAGAGCACACCCGTGGTCGTCACAGAGGATGTGACCGAGGAGTGGGCGCGAAGAGGTGTGTTGGTGAGGTGTACGAACGACGAGTGTGTGCCAAGGTGTGTGGTGGTCAGGTGTGTGAAGAAGTCTATGAGTGTACACCAGGGGTGTGTAAGAGAAGGTGCAATGACGGAGAGCATGGAGACAGCTGGATGTGTGAGCAAGGAACGGAACGCGGGGTGTGAGCATGCAAGTGGAGCATCGACGTTAAACGGGATAGCGGTTAGATCGACTTGTAGCCGAAGCGAGCCCTCGGTTCGTGCCGGGCGTTGTGCGCCGCGGGAACCAGCGGGGATCGTAACCACGGCGGTTTCGAAGGAACCGCCGTACGGGATCCACGCCAGGCCTCGCTCCGAACGGTCGCGTCCGTGCTCCGCTAGGCGGAGTGGGCAGCCCAGTCGGAAGGGTCGGCACGACGACACCTTGTGGTTGAGGCATTCCGGCAGGGCGAGATCGGGCCATCGGACGGCTCCGTGCCTAGATGGTGCATGGAATCTCGGCCCGAGTAAACCTCCTTCCCTGCACCGAATGCCGGACGGACCCAACCGCCGGCAACGAACCACCCGCATTCATTGCTCGGCTTTGCGAAGCCGAGCTTTGGAAATGAATTGGCGCACCGAGAGGCTCAAGTGAGTAAACGTGTGAGGGTGGTAACAGTAGCAAATTGGAAAAGCAAAATTTGTGATTGGCAAAAAATTGATTGGCAACTGATTGGTAGAATGATTGGCAGTGATTGGCAAATTGATTGACTGGAATTGGATGAGCAAAATTTGTAGTGAGAGATGCCCGATGTGGTGGGATGGCAAATCCACCATCCCTCACATACGGGGCAAAGGAGCTATAGTTTTATGGGGTTTGGCAGTGAAAACTAGCCCGGGAGGGTTAGGATAAAATGATAGGGATCTAGAGAGATGACCATAGGTAACTGTAGATTTAAGTAGCAACATTGGACAGGTCGTGGGGACATAGAGAGGGTAGTTGGATTATAATGACGAGGGAGCGCAATAAGGTAAGGGGCGATGGGGAAGCGCGAGTGTTAGCAGGAAACCAGGTAGATCAGATGATGCCGTGTGTGTGAGAGTATTGATATCGAGCAAATGAGGAATTGCGGGGCAATGCTTGGGAGAGATGTGAGTTGTATTGAGCGTGAAAGTGTATGGAGCAGCACGTGAGGAAAAATTGTGGTTGTGCATTGTATTGAACTAGGGCATGCCCGTACTATATATAAGCTAGGACGTGCCCGTACGTGGGTGCCCGTTCCTTGCCAAAAAAAAAAAAAAAAAAAAAATTTGTGTAGGGGTGTGTGTGTGTAAACATCCTAGGGCGTGCCCGTACGTGGGTGCAAAAAAACATGCGTGCAAACAACAACAACAAAAAAAAACTTTGAAACCACGTGGCAGTAACGACCACAGAACCCCCCCCCCCCCTCTATTTACATGAATGGTTTGGTCCATTCGCAACGACCACAGAACCCCCCCCCCCTCTATTTACATGCAATGGTTTGGTCCATTCGCAACGCCAAAGCGAACGGCGAACGGCTAAATCGCCATAGCTCGGTAAGTACTTGTCCGATTAATTTCAAACCTTGAAAAGGCACATCCTCGGGTCCCCAGCAATATACCTGGCAAGTTTAAAGTATATCGGACCCGTGGTTGTCGAGAAACAGCGGTCACAGACAAACATACAAACACACATACACACATACACACATACACACAGAGATTAATGGAATTATAGATAGATTGTATTGAATGATCGAAGGAGCCTGGGAGGAATGAGGGTGCAGGAGGCACCAGGTGTGATTGCACAGGTGTGCAAGTGAACAGGTGTATGGAGCAGTGTATAAGTGAGTAATGGTGATTGAGTGTTGTGTTGAGCAAACGGTGTTGGAGGAAGGAGGGTGCAGGAAGCACCAGGAGTGATTGCACAGGTGTGCAAATACAGGTGAGTATGGTTGTATGGAATAAATGGTCTGGAATATATGGAGTATGGAATGGATGGTATGGAGTGAGTATGGTGGAAACTGTGGAGTGGAGTGGATGGTGCGAAGGTGTGTATGGGGAGGATGGACCCCATCACGAATACCCGGGGAGGGTAGTTTAAGAGTTAGGTAGAGGGAGTAGGTAAATTGTGGTTGGATATTGGCATCTGTGGTGCGTGGTGGAAGAATGGTGTTTGGATGGGTGCATTAGTGACGTGGAAATGGCTGGGCGTGTGGCCTGTTAGTGTGTGTAGTTGAATGGGCACTCCGCCACTGTTAGGATGTCGCCCAGGTGAGGCCGCAGGTGGGCTCTGGGAGCCGTTAGAGTTGTGGATGGGGCCCGAGGATCCAGAGGACGGACCCGGGTAGCCCAGTGCCAGAGAGGGCAGCGAGTGGGGAGAGCGCCAGAGGGCCTTCCCCAGGTAGAGAGGTTAGGGTAAGGAACAGGTAAGCTCGGAGGCAACTGCAGTGGTATAGGTGTGCAGGTGGGTAGACCTGCTGGGAAAGCCACACGACCCAGTCCTGAAATTGTGCAAAGGCACAGGGAGGTGAACCGGGGGAGTGAGACCCCAAATTGATGAAGCACCACAGTTTGGTCAATAGGAATTTGGTTCTTAAAACCGCATAGAGTAAGAGGCCAATGGATTGGCAGGGAAAGACCCCGGGTAGTGCAAAGTGTGTTAATGTCATTTAGAAGGTAGATAGGAGGGAAATCTCCTTGCACCATCTACATCCACTCACCTGAGGTAACGACGGTGCTCCACACCATGCCATGGTTTGTTGGTTTTATTATTTTTCTGTGCAAATGTTTGGATTGTGAGACGCATCATGACGTGGGTGTGACATTGTGCTGATGTTCCATCTCTTCCTCCTTAAGAGGGATTGATGATGAATTGGTAATGGCAAATTTGGTTAGAAATAGGGATTGTGACGACGAATTTGGTGTAGGGGAAATATGGGGAGGATGAGACATTAGTGACCAATTTGTAATGTGTAGATTTTTGTAAATATGGGGTAAGGGCAAGGGTAGAGTAGGTAACAGGGGGGGTGACGTACGGTCGGGACGAGCTTTTCTCCGCTCAGTCTCCAGACGCACCTCACCTTGCATTGCCTTTATTGATGTGTACCCTTGTGACCTTACCCCTCGCTCACCTGTCTTCTCTGTCTTCCTTCCCCGACCCATGGATCGTGCTCTCTGGGCACCGAGGGGAGCGTGCGGGAGTCCGCCATTGTGTGCCCGAACTCTCGCAACCACAGCTGCCTGCATCGATGCACCACTTATGGACCACATGTCTGTGGCTGAGCACCACTTATAGACCCCACGGGTTGGGGCATGGCCCCTCTGCTGGAACCGGCCATGATGGCCTGAGATCTTGCTGGCGGACCTCAGTAACATGGCACCTATGCCATACAGGTGAACCACCCCTAGTCGGCCCCTGTGGGCCATAAATAAAAAGTGGACACGTTCTGTGCTTGTTGTAATTATGTCCAAATAGGCCGCCAGCAAGAAGAACATGAAGAAAGACAACATCAGGAAGAACATTGGCCAGCAGAGGGAGCCGAAGAGCAAGACCACCAGCAGGGGTTTGTTTATTTTATTATGAACTGGTGACTGTGCACTGACTGGTGCGTTTTTTTGGTGCTTTATGGTGCTGATTATTGTGCTGGTGCGTCGATGCAGCGCAGGCTATATATATATATTGTTGCGGATTTGAGAATCCTGTGTTTTTTTTTATTGTTGTAAGTGTCATGAATCGTGTTGTAAATATCACCCTCCGTAGTGTAAAGGTCAGAGGTCGCACTACTAGTTAATCCATAAACATGCACGTAGCAAATCATACCCTTCTAAATAGTTATCTCCTTATTCTATGTAGTTTAAGGCTGTGTTTCCCATTAGTTGACTCTACATTGCATCAGATGAAATAAGATAGGTCCCTCCGACGCCCCCATGGCATCTTCAAAGTGCCAGTAACTTTGGATGGGGTTCGTGGCATCACCATTGCCAACCGCATTTACCAACTGCAATTGCCTCCATTGAGCACGCGGTCGGTTCTGAGAGGAAGGTGGGAGGAGTCAACCAAGCGCCAGGAACAAGGCATGGCTTTGCCAACGCCTCATCAAGGGGGCGGGATCGGTGAGCCCTCGCGACCAATCCAGGCCGAGGCGAGCTCACCGATGGGCGTTTCAAAAAGGCCGGCGGCTTGATCGCCAGGCGCCTTATAAAAGGAAGTTGGGAGGGACTGAAAAGGAGAGAAGAACCGCAACGCCCCCACGGCAGATGCGTCAGAGAATAGTTGAATACCGCAGTCCACCGAGAGTGGAGTTGAGCCCAGTGGAAGAGGAGCGGCAACGAGGCTTTCAAGTTTCTTTCCAAACGGTGGTGCGCTGTGTTGTGGTGTACGGTGGTGCGCTGTGTTGTGGTGTACGGTGGTACCACTACCAGTGTGCGGAGCAGCAGCGTGGAGCCTTGACCACCGCAGCTTGAGCGTTGATGGCAGCGTTGCTTTTGAGGAAGGGCGGCGGCTGCTCACTCCCGGCCCGGCCGTCCTCCCGTGTCCAGCCGAACCTTCCTCCCCTTCCAGTCCTCCGTGCCTGGCCTCATCCATCCATTCGGGTGAGTCTGACCGTAGTCTGTCTTTTGTCTTGTCCTGGGGTTAAGTAAGACTGTTTAGTGTAAGCTAGAAATTGCTCTGTGTCCGTCTGGTTCCTCCATCCTTTCTGTCTTTATATTCTTATTCTTCCTCCTCCTTGGTTTCTTTTGACTTGTAAATAGTAGTAATAAATCATATTTGTTCTTCCTACTTTTGCCTTCTTCTTCTTCCTCACATCCGTTTCGTCCTTGTCTTGTTCCTCATTGAATACCTGTGGCGCGATTTTGGCCAACGTTTCAGGATCGGGTTTAGTCTGTGGTAATGGCTCGAACGTCGTGTTGCTAACACCGCTCGGCAATTATAACATCTAAAACCGGGGTTCGAGCGGGAGTCCCTCCCCTGCTCGCGGTCAGGAGTGGCACTCAGGTCCTTGGGACTTTTTGTAGATCAAATACCCTGGCTGCTCCCGACCGGGAGGAGTGTTGGGACCCCCAGGACTCACGTCGGTCAGTCATGGACAAGGGGATTGACCCCCCCTTCTTAAGGGGAAAAAGGCTGACGGAGAGATCCGTAACAATATATATATATATATATATATATATATGTCTATATATAATTATATATATATATATATGTCTATATATATATATATATAATATATATGTCTATCTATATATATATAATATATATGTCTATCTATATATATATATATATATATATATATATATATATATATATCTATATATATATATATATATATATCTATATATATATATATATATATATATATATATATATATATATATATATATATATATATATCTATATATATATATATATATATATATATATATATATCTATATATATATATATATATATATATATATATATATATATATATATCTATCTATCTATCTATCTATCTATCTATATATATATATCTATATATATATGTATATATGTCGATATATATATTGTTACGGTTTTTAGAACCTTCACATGAAATTTAGTATTAAATTTCCTCATAAATAACCCCTGTGTACATTTCCCCTTAATTGGCTGTTAATTGAAATAATCGCACCTTAGTTAGTCCACATTGCAACACGTAGCAAATCATAGGCCCTTTCGTAGTTATTTCATTATTCTGTGTTCCAGATAAGGCTGTGTCCAATAATTGACTCTACGTTGCATCAAATCAAATAAGATAGGATCCCCTACAATATCGCTGTGGCCTCCAAAGCACCAGTTCGGCAGCGTTCGCCACCATTGCATTGGGTGGTTGTTATTGGCATCATCTTCACCCCAAGACTCCATTGCACACGAGGCCAGCAGGAAGGGAGGAGCCGTGGGATCATGGGCGTGGCCCACCTCGTCACCCAAGGTGGAGCCAAAGAGCCCTCGCCAGCCAACCAGCGCCGAGGTGAGAAAAACCGGTAGGCGTGGCATCGGAGTTGGCGGCTTCATCGCACGACGCGCAATATAAGCGCGCGCGCAAGCCTTTTCACCAGGACAGGAGATGCGTGATCCAGCTGAGAACAAAGAGAGGAGTGATCCAGCCGAACCGAGAGAGAGAGACGGGAGGGGGTGCTCGTATTGCGGCAATAGGCCGAGACCCTCTAGGCCCTATTGCCGGTCGGTGAGACGCGAAGCTGTTTTGCCGGGTTTTCTCCTCGAGCCCGAAGCGTGAACCGCGAGCGTGGATCTCAACGCCTTACCCATCTGCCCCGGACCTTCCTGCCGAACCATCTGCCTGGATTTTTCTCCCCCTGCCATCTTTACCATTGCCATTTTCTCCCATTCGTGTACGTGAGTTTGTCTTGTTTTGTCTTGTCCCTGGGGTATAAGTTAAGCTTGTTATAAGGATTGCACTGTGTCTTCTGTAAATTACCTTCGTTCTTCCTCTTCTTTAGTCTTGTATAGTAGTAAATAAATCCTGGTTATTACTTACCCGTTTGGTTTCTTTCTCATCCGATCGCTTTCGTCCCTTCTGTCAATCGAGTACCTGTGGCACGATTTTTGGCCGAACCGCTTTACAATCGGGTTAGTAATTGCTAACGGCTCGGATTCCGGACTGCTAAACCGCCCGGCAAAATACCATCTTGTCCCGGATTCGAGCGGTACTTATCTCCATGTTTTGCGGAGGGATTGATAAAGGTATTCGGCTAGTACCGGGACCAATAACCCTGATCAATCCCCCCCGCAAAGGAGTGTTACAAGTACCAGGATCGGCGACGGCCAGTATACAGGACAAGGGGCTAACCCCCCCCTTGGTAAGGGGAGCGCCGTCGTCAGATTCCGTAACAATTGGTGTCTGCGAGTGGGATTTGGACCCAAACCAAAATTTTTAATCCACCTTGAAAAATTGTCAAAATTACAAGCGGCCAAAATTTTGTTATAACATCCAAATTAAATCGTGCCATGGATGATCAAGGCGATCGGATGCCGATGGGGGTAGAAGAAGAGGGTTTGGAGGTAACCCAGGACCCCAGGGAGGAATTGGAGGAGGAGGGCAATACGCATTGGGTAGCGGAGGTTTCAGGCGCACAAAATGGCGGCGCCTCGCATGGGGCGGCGAGTGCTGAGCCCACGGGGCTAGGGGACTTCCAATTATATTTATGATGCATTTCATCGCATCTATGAAGGGTGACAGTAAGGGATTGGATGCAATGATGGCTACCCAGGGGATTGACATGGAAAAAAGGAGGAACGAAGCAAGGGACAACCCGGAGGGATATCGGGAGCAAATAAACGCTAACATAAAAAAAATGGGGGAGACCATAGACCGCATGGCAGGCGGGAGGGGCACATCGGTGCACGATGAGGTAACGTGAGTCGAGGAGCGCGGATTGAGTGAGTCGGAGCAAAGCACAGCCGGGTGGACCGGGGTAGAAATCGCAACCCGGGGTATGGAGAAGCCGACGACCGCTGAGGTAGAAGGGGGCAATTTTAATAAAGCCAGCGGTCGTCGAGGTGAACAAAGAAAAATAAATAATGGGTATAGTTGAAATTGAAAAGACGACGGAGGTAGCCCAGGAATTGAAGGGAGAAATGGATAATGTGCAAAGTCCGTGCTCACATCACGATGCTGTGCCCCAATAAAGATTTGCAGGTGCGTGTGGAGTGAAGAAGAAGAACCCCGAAGGTGAGACGGGCTGTGTATGGTGCTAAGAGGTTTTGCAGGAGGATGTTTGGCGCGAAAAGAATTTTCGCACGCTTGGGATCCCAGCGTACCGCGGGCGTTTGTGGGAGGTCCGTTGGGCGCTGTGCGAGAGGAAATGGCGCGCGTGTAAGAAAAAAGTGTGCGTCGGAGAGTGAATGCGACACAGAGTGAGAGCGATACAGAGTGTACGTGCGGTGATGAGTGATACCGAGTGCAAGCGAGAAGGCAAGTCGGAGCGTAAGTGTACGGAGTGTGACAAGGAGAGTGAGTTGGTGGTGGCGCGGGTGCGGGAGGGCACATCGGAGCGCGTGATGGTGAGTGTTACAGCGGATGCAACAGGAGTGTGCGCAAGAGGGTGCGCGAGAGGTGTGGTGTGTAACAGGGAGTGCGGTGGTGGAATGGACGGAGTGTGTGGAATGCATGAGAGGCGCTGAGACGCCGGGCTTGATGAGTGTGAAAGGGGTCACGTATGCGTGTGAGCATGCGAGTAAGGCATCGATGTGGACTGGGGCAGCATTTAGGGCGACTGATAGCCGAAGCGAGCACTCGGTGCGCAGTGCGCTTTGTTTGCAGCGAGGACCGGCCTGGACCGTAAGCGCGTTGCTCCTCTTCGGAGCGTCATGCACGATTCGGGCTGGGTCATGCACTGAATGGTCGGTGCAGCGTCAGAGCAGCGATCGGCACGATTCTGGGGGAGGGGGGCCGGGTCGGACCTTCGTCCCCTGGCGGGGACGGGGTTCTGACCGGGCAAGCTTCGGTCGTCGGGCCGGAGACCGCAAGGTTCTGTGCCGCGATGGACCGTGGAGCCTCTGCCCGAGCATGCCGCCTCCCCTGAACCGAATGCCGGATGGACTCAACCTGCAGGCGACCAAACCACCCGAATTCATAACTCGGCTTTGCGAAGCCGAGCTTTGAAAATATAACGACGCACCGAGGCTCAGATATAGCGGACTGTGATGATGATAGTGTTTCGATTCGAAATTGGGAATAGTGAATAGGATTGGAAGTAATGATTGGCAAATTTGATGGGGAAAAATGATTGGCAAATTTGATTGGCAGAAAAATTTGATGGCAAAATTGATAGTGGGAGATGCCCGATGTGCAAGGATGGTAAATCCACCATCCCTCACATCCTCCGGGCACATGAGCACTAGTTATGGGGTTTTGATAATGGATTAGGGACCTAGAGATGACCATAGGTAACTGTAAGGTTAAGTAGCGACATTATACCTGTAGTCGGGGACGGAGGTAGCTTAGTGCATTATAACGACGAGGGAGCGCAATAGTATAAGGGGTGACTGGGAAGCGCGAGTTTTAGAAGGGCACCAGGTAGATTAGACGATGCCGTGTGTGTGAGAATCTTTGTGTTGAACAAATGAGGCAATGCTCGTGAATGGTGCCGTGTGTGTCAAGGAAGTGTGTGGAGTAGTGTATGAGTGAATAATAATTGTGATTGCGCATTGTATGGAATGAAGAAGCCTGGGAGGAAGGAGGGTGCCGGTGGCACCAGGTGCGTGAGAGCACAGGTGTGCAAGTGAGTGAACAGGTGTATGGATAATGGTTGTGTGAAATAGCTAACATGTAATGGAGTATGGAATGGATGGTGTGGAGTGAGTGTGGTGGAAAACGTGGAGTGGAGTGGTTGGTGCGGGAGAAGTGGATGGGGAAGATGGACCCCTATCACGAATACCCGGGGAGGGTAGCTTAAGAGTTAGGTAGAGGGTATAGGTAAAATTGTGGTGGATATTGGCATCTGTGGTAGAATGGTGTTTGGATGGGTGCATTAGTGACGTGGAAATGGCTGGGCAGTGGGCGTGTGGCCTGTTAGTGTGTGTGGTTGGTTGGACACTCCGCCACTGTGAGGATGTCGGCCAGGTGAGGCCGCAGGTGGGCTCTGGGAGCCAGTAGCGTTGTGGATGGGGCCCGAGGATCCGGAGGACAGACCCGGTTAGCCCAGTGCCAGCGGGCACCGAGTGGGGAGAGCGCCAGAGGGCCTTCCCCAAGTAGATAGGTTAGGTTAAGGAGCAGGTAAGCTCGGAGGCAACTGCAGTGGCGGAGGTGTGCAGGTGAGTAGACCTGCTGGGAGAGCCACACGACTCAGCCCAGAAATTGTGCGAAGGCACAGGGAGTTGAATCGGGGGAGTGAGACCCCAAATTGGCGAGCACCACAGATGGTCAATGGGAGTTTGGTTTTTAGAACCGCATAGAGTAAGACGGCCAATGATTTGGCAGGGAAAGACCCCGGGTAGTCTAAAGTGTGTTAGTCATTTAGAGGGTAGGAAGGATTGAAATCTCCTCGCACCATCTATATCCACTCACCTGAGGTGACGACTGTGCTCCACACCATGCCATGTTTTGTTATTTTATATTTGTTGCAAATGTTTTTGGGAATGTGAGACGCATCATGACGTGGGTGAGACATTGTGCTGGTTGTTCCATCTCTCCCTCATGAGGAGTGATGATGAATTGGATGATGGCAAATTTGGTTGGTTAGAGGGATTGTGAAGGAATTCGGATTAGGGGAGATATGGGAAGACAGGACGTAGTGACGAATTGTAAATTGTTTTGTCGTCGGATTCGCCGTCGTCGGATTCCGTAACAATATGTATGTATGTATATATGTATATATGTATATATGTATATATATATATATATATATATTTATTTATATATATATATATATATATATATATATATATATATATATATATATATATATGTCTATATATATATATATATATATATATGTACATATATATATATATATATGTACATATATATATATGTACATATATATATATATATATATATATATATATATATATATATATATATATATATATATATATATATATATATGTACATATATATATATGTACATACATATATATATATATATATATATATATGTACATATATATATATGTACATACATATATATGTACATATATATATATGTACATACATATATATATATATATATATATATATATATATATATATATATATATATATATATATATATATATATATATATATATATATGTCGATATATATATATATATATATATATATATATATATATATATATATATATATATATATATATATATATATATATATATATATATATATATATATATATATATGTCGATATATATATATATATATATATATATGTCTATATATATATATATATATATATATATATATGTCTATATATATATATATATATATATATATGTCTATATATATATATATATGATATATATGTCTATATATATATATATATATATATATATGTCTATATATATATATATATATATATGTCTATATATATATATATGATATATATG
>NC_136261.1:127891441-127898941 GCF_964187855.1 Myxine glutinosa
GCGTTCTAGTTACTCCTGTTATAATGTATTACTGTTATTACTGGAGTATATGTTGTTATTACTCCTGTTATAATGTATTACTGTTATTACTGTAATATGTTATTATTACTCCTGTTATTATGTATTACTGTAATATGTTATTATTACTCCTGTTATAATGTATTACTGTTATTACTGCAGTATATGTTGTTATTACTCCAGCCAGGGAGTAATGCATTCGCTCGTGTCCGTGTTTGTGTGTGTGTGTGCGAGTTCGTGTGTTTGTGAACAAGATATCTGGAAAAGTTCTGAACGGATTTGGATGAAAGTTGGTGGGATGATTGCACTTGGGATAAGGAAGAATTGATTCGTTTTTGGTGAAGCTCAGGAAATTATTCCAGATCCAGGAAGTTTTTTTGGGGAATTTTTTTTCTGTTTTCCTTTAAAAACCATTTTCTCTGCAATAATTGGACCGATTGAGAGCAAATTTTTACCATAGGAGGGACTCGGTCTGCAGAATATTTTAATGGTAATTATGACGTCACAGGTCACGTGGTTCGGCCGCCATATTGTTTTGAGTGAAAAACACTAAAATCCAATTTTCTCCAAAACGCCTGAACAGATCGAGGCCAAACTTTGCAGGCAGAATCGCATACCCATGACGAACAAAAAAAAGTCAGCGAGCATGACGTCATGCATCACATGGTTTCAGAGTTATGACGTTTTTAAGCACAAACATTTAAAACCTCACTCTTCCCTCATTTGTGATCCAATCGAGGGGAAACTTCACAAATCTGTTCAGCATATCAGTCTACGAAAATGTCCTTTTGGAATTTGCGATAGGTCACGTGGTTTGGCAGATATCGTTAATTAAACACAAATAATAAAACATTTATATCCCTTGAACCACTTCATTGATCAACGTGAAACTTCATACTGTAGTAGAAGTCATGAAGAGTAACAAGTGTGCAAAATTTGAAGATTGGATGTACGGTCTGGAAGCTGGAAGTTGTTATGGCGTGAAGAAGAAGAAAGAGTCTTCGCCTGTGGACGATTAATTATTTATCACATGTACAGACTTGCAGGCATCGTTTGACACAATGTCCCGGGTTAATTTGAACCTCAAATAAAATTATAATTCCAGATTTGTCAATGGCTGAGGTATATTAACAAACGAATAAAACAGATTTGGCAAAATTCGAACTTTTTAAAAAAAGATCGCATATTCACCAAGGGTTGTGAGAGGCTGAAGAAGAAGAAACCTAGCATGGGCTTCCCAGACCAAAAAATAATTCTGGCTCTGATTTTCTGGTTTATTTATCTATATATCTACATATCTGGGCAGTGTCTGTCACTGAACTACTCCCTGAAACTTTTATTTCCGTGGTTGTGAAGTGTTTTTAATAACGTGGTGGTGGTTTTGAATCACGTGGTGGTGAGGTATTTTGAATTATGTGGTGGTGAGGTGTAAAATGACGTGGTGGCGAGGTGTTTTTAAATCACGTGGCTGTGAGGTGTTTTTTATTTCGTGGCTGTGAGGTGTTTTTAATTTCGTGTTTTGTGGCTGTGAGATGCTTTTAATTTTGTGTTTCGTCGCTGTGAAATGTTTTTCATTTCGTGTTTCATGGCTGTGAGGAGTTTTTAATTTCGTGTTTTGTGGCTGAGAGGTGTTTTTAATTTCATGTTTCGTGGCTGTGAAGTGTTTTTAGTTTCGTGTTTTGAATCATATATATATATATATATATATCGGTTACCTTATTGGGACATAATCCACGTGCACGGGACAGTGGGGCTTTTGATGATGTGGGCGTGACGTACGCGCGGTTGTTGAAGCCACGCCCTCCGAAGAGGCGTGGCTAAGCTGGATGCGTTCCGTTCGCGTGAGGAGTTCTGTGGAATAAAGGAGCTTTGAACACCTCAGAAATGGCCTCGTCTTCTCGTCATCCGCAACTCCTAAACTGGTGACCCCGGCTGCTCCCGAACGGAGTCGGGGGCTTCAAACCAACATAGCAAGTGCAGTTTCGATCGACCTGCCAGAGTTTTGCGAACGTTTTCGGGGGCTTCCAACGAGCATGGCGACACCTACATTGGTGACCCCGGCTGCTCCTGAACGTATTCGGGGGCTTCAAACGAACGTGGCAAACGCAGTTTCGATCGAACTGCTGGAGTTTTGGGAACGACGGGCGGCCATTTGGTTCGCGCGCACTAAGCTCGGCTCCTCCTCTGCGACCAGAGGGGCGAGCCTGCTCCAAGATCCTCCGATGGATCGCAGTTACGAGACGTTGGTGGCACTGCTGCTTTGTCATGGGGAGCGAGACATGGGTAATGAACGTAGAGCAGCAACGAAGGCTGGAAATGCGAATGGTTCGGTGGATGTGTGGAGTATCGTTGAGAGAGAGGAAGACAAATGATGAATTGTGAAAGATGATGGGAATAGAGCCTGTGATGGATGCTGTGAAGGGAAACAGTTTGAGATGGTTTGGTCATGTGTTGAGGAAGGATGAAAGTGACTGGTTGAGAAGAGTGATGGAAATGAATGTAGAAGGAAGTGGAGGACGGGGAAGACCGAGAAAGACTTGGCTAAAGATGGTCGAAGAAGAAATGCGGGCAAGGGGGTTAACAAGGGGAGATGCAGAAAATAGGGCAAAATGGAGAAGATCATCATGGGGACCACAAGGCTAACCCCCGCTCTTGCAGGGAAAATGGCCTTAAAATGCCTGTTGTTGTTGTTGTGTGTGTATATATATATATATATCCATCTATATATATATCCATATATATATATATATCCATATATATATATATCCATCTATATATATATATATATATATCCATCTATATCCAGCAACCCATTTGTCGCGATCCCGGCTGTGAAATGGTTCCCAGCACGGAATACGGACGTTAATGTCCGGGCTTCAAGTAGTCCACGGAGTGGACAGAGAGAACTCAATAAACACAATTGTGTTTTAATCGGCCTTCTAGGGGTAAGGCACGATGCTTTATTGGCTCGATCACAAAAACCATAAATGGTAACAGAATGGAATACACTGCACAAAGCCTGCAGGAACTGTCGGCAACAGACGCTCCAAACAGGACGCAGGTAAGATCACTCGCGGCTCCAATCGACGATCTCCGGGACTCGGAGGGTAACAGGATGGAATTCACCGCACAAGGCCGGCAGGAACTGTCGGCCCCAGAAGCTCCAAACAGGACGCAGGCAAGATCACTCGCGGTTCCAATCGACGATCTCCGGGACTCGGAGGGTAACAGAGTGGAATACACCGCACAAGGCCTGCAGGAACTGTCGGCCCCAGAAGCTCCAAACACGAAGCAGGCAATCACTCGCGGTTCCAATCTACGAGATCCGGGAATCACTCGTTCTCTTCCGGAGTTACTCGCTCGTAAAATACCGAACTGTAATCGACCAGCCCAACTCGGCTGTCGTGAGGATTCAAGGAAAGCCCTTTTGAGATTTCCCACTCGGAGCCTTCGAGCCGCGTCCGTTGCACAAGATGGCCACCGCGCTCTCTGACCCTCCACCAATCACGTGCCGAATCCCTCCCGATCGCGTGAGGCTCCCAGGAGGCCACGTCACGCGGTGGCGGGGCACCAAATCTGGGTGAGAACAGGTGGTTTCACCGGTGGTTTCTCACAGTCCTCCCCCCCTAAGTAAAAACCCCGTCGAATAGACGGCGTTTTTAAAACCAGTATTTGTAGTAGGTGCAAATCACATGGCAAGATGATGGCGGTAATCGCTAACAGGCAATTAACGCAATTAACAATTATTAACACTTATTAACAACAATAACGCAACAACGCAACAATACAACGCAACGCAATAGCGCAACAATAACGCAATTATTAACGCACAGGCAATTAACAGGCATTAACAGGTTAACAATGAACCAGTTTGGTTTTTTTTTTTTTTTTTCACACACAAATTTTAACACCATACACCACATTAATATCTACCCTACAAGAGTTACACTTCACACAAAGCACAATAGAGAGGCAAGGGGGCCAAACTCAAGTTGGGGGAAGCGTTGACAGGAAGGAAACGGGCCGAGACCTAGAGCGGCGGGTACTCCTCCGGTGTCGAGAACAACAGTCATATGCGTAATGACCCCTTTCACCGCACTGGTAACATCGATCGTTCGGGTCGAAAGGCCTGCGGACCAAAGGGCGTCTGAAACGAGGCCGCCGCGACATGCCATTCGACATCTCGACGCACACACGCGATCCGCAAATTAACCTTCCATCAAGGGCTCTGACCGAATCTTCAGCCTCTCGTGGCTCTTCAAACTCAACAACTGCAAATCCAGGTGGGTTTCGAGCAACCCATACGTTGCGGAGTGGTCCGTAATGTTCGAAGACCCTCCCTAGCTCGGCTTTCGCTGCTCCATTGCCCAGGTTTCCCACATATACCTTAGCATTAGCGTTCCTGCTGAATCGCGACATGGCGGGAGCGGTCCCTGAGGAGCACGGCACCTGAGGGTGGCTTGACGGGAGGCTCGGGTGGACTTCAGCTGACGCAACGTCACCGTCGGGAACTGGAGTCGGGGCGCTAGGCTCCTCGGCCCAGAGTGAAGATATGTCTGACTCCGCCACTCTCTCCGCCTGTTTACTCTGGGATCTAGTGACCCCCCCACAGGTCAGAGTCAATGACTCCTCCCTGGCCATGGCATCATTGCCAATCAGCAAGGAGACCCCGGGTATCGGGTAGTAGGGTACCACCACACAGGTCACTGGACCCTTAAAAATGTCACTCCGGACCTCGAGGAGGGCAAGGGGATACCGGCCAAGAACCCGGTCAATGCCCCGAAGGAGGGTATACTCGCCGGTATAACGCATCTGAGAGGCCGGAACTACCCCCGCCCGGAGAACACACCGTGTCGCCCCAGTATCCCGAAGGTATTGGGCCTCAAACTTCAGCATCGAATCAGGGCCACCCACTAAGGCTGTCCCTGAATAATCCTGGTACAGTGGATGAATGGAATTAGCCTCGGTGGCAGTGACCTCGGTCACCGATGCCACCGTCGTGTGCGAGGGCCCGGCGGATGAGCTCCACTGATCTCCCTCCGACTTAACAGGAGGGTTGCCTCGGTAGGCCGGACTAGCGGGATTAGAGAAGCAGCGGTTTTCACCGTGCCCCACGCGTTTGCAGAAATCGCACCAGGGCCCTGCCCTGGTCTGCGGCTCGCGACCGCCACCAGTGGAGGGCATCGGAGAACCCCTCCCCTCGATCCAGCCGCCGGGCAGACGGGGGGCGGTCTTGATCGCAGACTCCTCCGTCTTACGACGCGACTGCGTGACTTGCAGCATTTTGCACGCCAAAACATGTTTATCAATAAGGTTGACGCAGTCTGCCAAGGAAACAGTGTCTTTGTCGACAAGAAACAATGCTAAGTCAGGCGGAAGCTGTTGATCGATACGGTAACGCACCAGGAGTTCCGCCACCGCTTGAGGTAACTCAACCTTGCTCCCCTTGAACCATCTCTGCAGCTGTTCCAACAAGGCCCGCGAATGTTCCTCATAGGTTTGACTGGACTCACGAGTCCAGCTGAAAAAATTTCTCCTATAAATACATGCGGACACCGCATAGGCGTTCAAAATCTCGGCCTTCAATGCCCTGTATTTGTTTGCGTCCTCGGTTGCCATCCTCGCATATACCTCCCTCGCCTTCTCAGATAGATGGCTCACAAGATGGCCGACCCACAAGCTCTCATCAATGCCACCGGCAGCCAACAACTTCTCCGCCATCTCCAGATACGCTTCTGGCTTCGTGTCTCCCGTCCAGTCCGGCAAACGAACATGAACAGTTTCCGGGACTCTTGCAGCAGACCCCTCTGCCCGCGGTCGTTCAGTCAACATTCGCAACTCATGCTCTCTGACGCGTTCAGCTTCTGCTGCTGCCGCACGCTCTCTCTCTCTCTCACGCTCTCTCTCTGCTGCTGTCTCTGCTGCCGCATGCGCTCTCTCTGCTGCCGCATGCGCTCTCTCTGCTGCCGCATGCTCTCTCTCTGCTGCCGCAGCACGCTCTGCCTCTGCTGCTGCCGCACATCAAATTGCCAATGAGAAAAATACCACGTACAAATACTCACGTTTTTTTTTTTTTTGTCGGTTGTTTGGAGGGATCCGAGGCTCACTTATTCTGCAGTGAAGCACCACCCAAGACAGCGTCCTACGGCGAGAAAGTTCCTCCAAGACGGCGTCCGCTGGTGAGAAGATGCAGAGAAGATGCAGATGCCGAATTCCCGTCTCAATTCGAATGTCTCTCACTTGAAAGATCCCGGACGAGCCCCCATTTGTCGCGATCCCGGCTGTGAAATGGTTCCCAGCACGGAATACGGACGTTAATGTCCGGGCTTCAAGTAGTCCACGGAGTGGACAGAGAGAACTCAATAAACACAATTGTGTTTTAATCGGCCTTCTAGGGGTAAGGCACGATGCTTTATTGGCTCGATCACAAAAACCATAAATGGTAACAGAATGGAATACACTGCACAAAGCCTGCAGGAACTGTCGGCAACAGACGCTCCAAACAGGACGCAGGTAAGATCACTCGCGGCTCCAATCGACGATCTCCGGGACTCGGAGGGTAACAGGATGGAATTCACCGCACAAGGCCGGCAGGAACTGTCGGCCCCAGAAGCTCCAAACAGGACGCAGGCAAGATCACTCGCGGTTCCAATCGACGATCTCCGGGACTCGGAGGGTAACAGAGTGGAATACACCGCACAAGGCCTGCAGGAACTGTCGGCCCCAGAAGCTCCAAACACGAAGCAGGCAATCACTCGCGGTTCCAATCTACGAGATCCGGGAATCACTCGTTCTCTTCCGGAGTTACTCGCTCGTAAAATACCGAACTGTAATCGACCAGCCCAACTCGGCTGTCGTGAGGATTCAAGGAAAGCCCTTTTGAGATTTCCCACTCGGAGCCTTCGAGCCGCGTCCGTTGCACAAGATGGCCACCGCGCTCTCTGACCCTCCACCAATCACGTGCCGAATCCCTCCCGATCGCGTGAGGCTCCCAGGAGGCCACGTCACGCGGTGGGCGGGGCACCAAATCTGGGTGAGAACAGGTGGTTTCACCGGTGGTTTCTCACAATATACAGTATATAATATATATATATTAAAACATCTATATATATATATATATATATATATCCATCTATATATATCTATATATATATATATATATATCCATCCATCCATCCATCTATATATATATAAAACAGTGTGTGTGTGTGTGTGTGTGTGTGTGTGTGTGTAATGTTACCGATAGACTCCTAAACGGAGAGGCTTACGTGCTTGATATTTGGCATAGACATGGCCATTGAGCCTGGGACGAACATGGCCAAACTCAAAATATTTGACGATCCATATTTTTTATTCATATTTACCTCAGCGCATTACAGCGCACGGAATCAACGGAATCAGAGCAGGTGGGCACTGATTCGCTCAGAGCAATCACGTGATGACGCTATGATGCTATGAACGCTATGACGCTATGAACGCTAT
>NC_136261.1:127903941-127973941 GCF_964187855.1 Myxine glutinosa
GGGTCCCCACCTCGTCAGAGAGGGGAGGAGTGAGCCAGCCCCACTCGACCAACCATGAACAAGGGGTTTGGCTTGAGAGTGCGGGGAGAGAACGTTTGGGGGAGGTTCGCAAAGGTTGAGGGGCGGGGCCTATATAACCCACGGCGGGGGTGTTCCCAGGAGAGAGATGCACTTTGAGTTGAGACAAGGAGGGACGAAAAAGAGCTGGGTCATCAGAGCAAGAGAGCGTAAGGAGGAGAGAACCCGTCACGCCAGACCCCCCCACCAGCGCATCGGCTCCACCAAGCAGCTCCGACCCTTGATCCCGCGCACACGACAGGCCCGGTGGCATCAGCGGCCGTCGAGGTCCAGCCCGACGTCCCGTGCGGGATCAAGCTCCAGCCAGCTCCGTGCCGCCCCCCCCCCCCCCCCTCCAGCCACACACCTCCTTCCAGCAATCCACTCTGCAATTCCCCGCATGAGTCAGTGTCTTTGTTTGTTCTGTCCTGGGAATAAGTTAAGTCTGTATAACTATAAGCTAGTATTTGCACTGTGTCACCTGCGTCTTATGTGTTGTAAATAAACCTTGATTGCTCCTTTTTGCTTGTGTAAATAATAAATCCCATTACTCGTCTGTACGTCTTCCCGTTTTATTCCTTTTCCTCTTTGCATTGCGTCGTTTTCGTCTTTTCCCTCATTGAGCAGCTGCGGTGCGATCCGGCCAACGTTTGGGCGGGATCGGGTTCTAATCGGGGAGTAACTGTTCGGACGCGGTAATACCAACCGCTCGGTAAAATAACATCTTTAAACCGCGATCTGTAACAATTGGTGTCTGGGAGTGAGATTCGGGGCCCGAACCAAATTTTTAAAACATCTAAAAAAAAAATTTGGTCAAAATTTGGAGCGGCCGAAATTTGTTTTGTTTTACAAAACCCGAATTTTGAAATCGCGCCATGGCTGGTCAAGGCGACGGGATGCCGGTGGGAGAGATAGAGGGGTTAGGAGTAACCCAGGATCAAATGGAGGGGAGCAATGAGGAGGCGGTTGAGGGAGTATCAGGCGCGCAAAATGGCGTCCTCGCGCTCGAGGTTGCGGGCGCGCAAAATTGCGCCTCGCACATTGCTACGACGGCCGCACCCGCTGCACAAGTGGGAGGGATGGCGCAAATGCAGGCCCTCATGGAGCAATTTATGGTACAAATGCAGGCGTCCCTCAACCTGCAGAAGGACGATATGAGGGCTAATAGTGAGCAAATGAGGGCTGATAGTGAGCGATTGGGTGAGCGATTGGAGGGCCAAATGGGGGTAATGAGGGACGAAGCGAGGGGTACCGGTGAGGGGTTAGACAAGAAATTTGGGAAGTTAGACAATAATTTTGAGGGGTTAGACAACGGGATAAAAGAGGTGAAACATGGGTTAACGGGGGTGGAAAATAGAATGGCTGCCCAGGAGAATCAGATAGAGGGGATGAAAAATGGGTTAAAGGGGCTAGAAAATAGGATGGAGGACAAATTGCGGGAGATAGGGGAGCAATCCACCCGAGAAATTAAACAAATGGGAGAGCAGATAGAGGAGGTAAAAATCGGGGTAGAAACCAAATTGGATGCTCAGAGGGATGAATTGGGACAGATGAGGGTGGCATCTACAAAGGAGATGGAGGAGATGAAAGAGGAGATACGACGAGGTGTAAGTGAGGAGGTTTCGGGGCTACGCGAGGAGGTAAAGCGAGGTGAGAAGCGTATGGAGAAAGAGGTGAGAAATAATACGGCAAAGTTACAAGGGGGAATAGAAGATCTGACGGAGGAGGTGGAACAGCTGACGGAGGGACAAAAAGAACTAGTGGAGCAGGTTCAAAAGAACACTGCGGTACTAGGAGGGTTAAAGGCGACACAAAAAGAAATTAAAAACGAATTAATAGCGACACAGAGGCAATGTCAGATGGTACGTGAGGAACTGACAATGAGGGTGGACGAGGTGACAGAGATAATGGAGACAAAGGACCGGCAGGTGAGGATGCACATAGAGACGGTCACGGTAGCCTTAGAGGACGAACTTGAGGAGACGCACCGAGAAATAAAAGAGGTTAAACAAAAATTAGAGGAAGTGGAAGAAGAGGTGAGTGAAATTAAGAAGGGACGGACAGAAACTAAAAGAGAAATCCAGGAGGAGGTGATGGAATATGTGCAAGGTCGGTGCTCAACTCATGATGTGATGCTCACTAACCAAATAAAGAGTTTGCAGGTGGCAAAGGAGGTGCGACGACGAGGTACGGAGGTGAGTGGCAATGTATATGATGTGAGGAAAGCTTCAGTCGGCTTGGGGATTGGTTTGGATCCGGGTGTTCGTGAAAGGCCGTTGGTGAAGTGTGCGACAGGTCTGGTGTGCGAAAAACGAGGTGTGCGAGAATGTCCGACCATGGGGTGTGTGAGGAAAAAGGGCACGCCAAGGAGTGAGTGTGCTGTCGAGAGTGAGTCGGTCGTAGCGCGTGTGCGAGGGGGTACATGGAAGCGCGGTGTGGTGAGTGCTATGGAGGACGTAACGGAAAAGTGTGCGCAAGAGTGTGCGCGAGAAAGGTGTGTAACGGACGGGTGCATGAGGAAAGAGTGTGCTGTCAAGAGTAAGGGTGAGTGCGCTGTCAAGAATGGAGGTGAAAGTAGTGAGAGTGACAAGGAGCGTGAGTTGGTTGTGACAGGTGAGCGAGGATGTACACCTGGAATGGAAGGATGCACACCTGGAATGGTAGAGCGTGTGTGGGAAAGCACACTTGAGTTGGTCGTGAGGCACGTGGTTGGGTGTGCGGGTGAGAGCACACCTGTGGTTGTCACAGAGGAGGTGACCGAGGAGGGGGCGCGAAGGTGTGTTGGTGAGGTGTGCGAGCGACGAATGTGTGCCAAGGTGTTCGGTGGTCAGGTGTGTGACCAAGGCTGGGAGTGGAATGAGTGTACCTGGGTGTGTAAGGAAAGGTACGAGGAGCATGGGAACAGCTGGATGTATGAGGAAGAAAGGGGTAGCGTATGCTTGTAACCATGCAGGTGAGGCATCGACGGTAACCGGGTTAGAGGTTAGAACGACTTATAGCCGAATCGGGCCCTCGGTGCGCGTCGGGCAGCTTCGCGTGCCGCGAGAACCAGCGGGGATCCGAGCCGCGGCGGGTTCGAAAGGACCGCCGTACGCGATCCACGCTGTGCCTCGCTTGGAACGGCCGCGTCCGGGCTCCACTAGGCGGAGCGGGCAGCCCGATAGGAAGGGTCGTCATGGCGACCACTTTTTGTTGAGACGTGCCGGCAGGTCGAGATCGGGCAATTGGATGGCTCCGCGCCGAGGTGGTGCGTGGGATCCCGGCCCGGGTAAGCCCCCGTCCCTGCCCCGAATGCGGGACGTATCCAGCCGCTGGCACAAAACGACCCGCGTTCATTGCTCGGCTGTACGAAGCCGGGCTGTAGACGTGAATTGGCGCACCGAGAGGATGTAATAAGTAGACGGGTGATGAGGATAGTGTTTTGGCCACGAAATTAGAAAAAAAGCAAAATTTGAGGATTGGTACGGTGATTGGCAGATGATTGGCAGAATTTTTGATTGGTTGGATTTAGGTGTGCCAAATTGATAGTAGGACCTCCCCGATGTGGTGGGATGGCAAATCCACCATCCCTCACAGAAGAGTGGGGGCAAATGCGCTATAGTTTATGGGGTGTATGGCAGTGAAAACTAGCCCGGGTGGGTTAGGTTATATTGTAGGGATCTAGCGAAGATGACATTAGGTAACGTTAAGATTAGTTAGTGACTGATACCTGTAGTGGGGACGCAGGTAGTTTAGTGTGGATGATAATGACGTGGGAGCGCAATAGTTTAAAGGGACGACTGGGAAGCGCAAGTTTCAGAGGGGAGTAGTTAGCTGAGATGATGCCGTGTGTTTGAAGATTGAACAGGTGTGATTGAACAGGTGTGATTGCACAGGTGTGCAACTGAACAGGTGAATGGAGCAGTGTATGAGGGAGTAGTGGTGATTGCGTGTTGTGTTGACCAAATGGTCCAGGAAGAGGAGGAGGGTGCAGGTGGCACCAGGTATGATTGCACAGGTGTGCAACGACAGGTGAATGGAGGACAGGTGTATGGAATAAATGGTATGGAGTATTGGAATGGATGGTCGTGGAGTGAGTATGGTGGAAATTGTGGAGTGGAGTGGATGGTGCGAAGGTGTGAATGGGGGAAGAGTGGACCCCCATCACGAGTACCCGGGGCGGGTAGTGTAAGTGTTAGGTAGAGGGTACAGGTAAATTGTGGTTGGATATTGGCATCTGTGGTGCGGGTGAAAGAATGGTCTTTGGATGGGTGCATTAGTGTTGTGGAAATGGCTGGGCGTGTAGCCTGTTAGTGTGTGTAGTTGGTTTGGGCACTCCACCACTGTGAGGATGTCGGCCAGGTGAGGCCGCAGGTGGGCTCTGGGAGCCGGTAGTTGTGGATGGGGCCCAAGGATCCGGAGGACGGACCCGGGTAGCCCAGTGCCAGAGGGCACCAAGGGGTGACAGAGCCAGGAGAGGGCCTTCCCCAGTTAGTTAGGTTAGGGTGAGGAGCTAGGTAAGCTCGGGTGGCAACTGCAGTGGTGGAGGTGTGGAGGTGGGTAGACCTGCTGGGAGAGCTACACGTCGCAGCCCAGAAATTGTGCGAGGGCACCGGGAGATGAATCGGGGGGAGTGAGACCCCAAATTGAGAAGCACCACAGTTTGGTCAATGGGAATTGGTTATTAGAACCCATAGTGTAAGTGGCCAATGGATTGGCAGGGAAAGACCCCGGGTAGTGTAAAGTGTGTTAATGTCATTTAGAAAGTAGTTAGGATGAAGTCTCCTCACACCATCTGCATCCACTCACCGAGGTGACAGGAACTCCACACCATGCCATGTTTTGATTATTTTTTATGATGCAGATGTTTGGAATGTGAGACGCATCATGACGTGGGTGTGACATTGTGCTTGATGTTCCATCTCTTCCTCCTTATGAGGATTGATGATGAATTTGGTGATGGCAAATTTTGAAGTAGAGGGATTGTGGAGACGAATTTGGTATAGGGGAAATAAGGGGAAGACGTGACGGTAGCGACGGATTGGTAATGTGTAGATTTTTGTACATATGGGGTAAGGGCAAGGGTAGTGTAGGTGACAGGGGGGTGACGTACGGTAGGGACGAGCTTTCTCACTTCGCCCTCCGTACGCATTTCGCCTTGCATTGCCTTATTGATGTGTACCCTTGTGACCTTACCCCTCGCTCATTTGTCTTTCCCCTTTTGTCTCCCACATGACCTGTGCGCCATTGGGTGCCGAGGGGAGCGTGCGTGGGTCGGCCATTGTGCGCCCGAAATTCCCAGAACCAGCTGTCTGCATCGATGCACCACATTATGGACCACATGTCTGTGGCCGAGCACCACCTATGGACCCCATGGGTTGGGGCATGGCCCCTCTGCTGGCACCGGCCATGAGGGCCCGAAATCTTGCTGGCGGACCTTGGCCACAGGGCACCGATGCCCCACAGGTGAACCACACGTAGTCGGCCCCTGTGGGCCATAAATAAAATAAAAACAGACACGTTAGGTGCATTCTTTTATTGCAAATAGGCCGCCAGCAAGGGAAGATGACAACACCAGGAAAATAATAATAACCAGCAGAGGGAGCCGAAGAGCAAGAGATCACCTGCAGGGTTAGGGGTTGTTGGTTTATTTTTATTGATGAACAATGGTAACTGCACCGATTGGTGCTTGAGGGTGCTTGTATTGGTGCGTTTTTGGGTGCTTTCATGGTGCGTCGATGCAGAGCAGACTGTCTCCCCCCCAGAAAGAACAATCACAGGTCCTGGATTAGTTTTGTAAATAAAAATAGCGTCATTGTAAATAATGCTTCCCACCGTCAGTGTATAGTTTGAAGACCATTCCGCAATTCGGTTAACTGTGGGCGTAAGTCTGTTAGGCAGGGTGCAATGGAGCAGCGGGACACATTTATTTATGTTTTAAAACTGTCGCACTCAGGGTCAGGTTAAAAGTAGAGGGAACTACACCTACGTGTCACACTAAATAAAAGTTGTAGGCCCGGGACGTGCCTAAGAGGAGGAGGGTGCAGTGTTGCGGGTATGAGAACTGTGTATTTTTTTTTATTGTGTGAATTGTTATTATTGTTTATTCTGCGCCCCCCTGCCTCCGGAGCTGTGTAAAGGTGAAAGGGCATCCCATAATTAGTCCACAAGCATACACGTCAGCCAAATAATAGAATACCTCTGTTTGATAGTTATCTCTTATTATGTGTTTTTAAAGTAAGGCTGTGTCTCCCATTAATTGAAATACTCCATTGCACCAGTGAAAGAGATAGATTCCCTTCATTCCCACTCCCAACACTTCCATTCCCCCCCTTTTCGTCAATTGCAATTCGCATTGCCAACTGCATGTTGGGCGGTTTTCCCTTCATCCGCCATTGACCACGAGGCAGGGTTGGGGAAGAAAGGCGGGTCCCCACCTCGTCAGAGAGGGGAGGAGTGAGCCAGCCCCACTCGACAACCATGAACAAGGGGTTTGGCTTGAGAGGGCGGGGAGAGAACGTTTGGGGGAGGTTCGCAAAGGTTGAGGGGCGGGGCCTATATAACCCACGGCGGGGGTGTTCCCAGGAGAGAGATGCACTTTGAGTTGAGACAAGGAGGGACGAAAAAGAGCTGGGTCATCAGAGCAAGAGCGCGTAAGGAGGAGAGAACCCGTCACGCCAGACCCCCCCACCAGCGCATCGGCTCCACCAAGCAGCTCCGGCCCTTGATCCCGCGCACACGACAGGCCCGGTGGCATCAGCGGCCGTCGAGGTCCATCCCGACGTCCCGTGCGGGATCAAGCTCCAGCCAGCTCCGTGCCCCCCCCCCCTCCAGCCACACACCTCCTTCCAGCAATCCACTCTGCAATTCCCCGCGTGAGTCAGTGTCTTTGTTTGTTCTGTCCTGGGAATAAGTTAAGTCTGTATAACTATAAGCTAGTATTTGCACTGTGTCACCTGCGTCTTATGTGTTGTAAATAAACCTTGATTGCTCCTTTTTGCTTGTGTAAATAATAAATCCCATTACTCGTCTGTACGTCTTCCCGTTTTATTCCTTTTCCTCTTTGCATTGCGTCGTTTTCGTCTTTTCCCTCATTGAGCAGCTGCGGTGCGATCCGGCCAACGTTTGGGCGGGATCGGGTTCTAATCGGGGAGTAACTGTTCGGACGCGGTAATACCAACCGCTCGGTAAAATAACATCTTTAAACCGCGATCTGTAACAATATATATATATATATATATATATATATATATATATATATATATATATATATATATATATATATATATATATATATAACCAGAACCAGAGATACAACCAGAACCAGAGAACACAAAGAACCAGAGATATATATAAGTTCAAAACACACCTGGTCACAATTGTGCCGCACTGACCGGGTCCTCAGTCGAGGTCCTCAGCATCATCCCGTTTCAGCCCTTCAACCTCGATACGGTCAGCTAAGGTGGGCCAGCAGGGGCACATACACATCCACATGCAGCAACTACACCTGGATGCGTACATACCCCCACCCCCAGCCAGTGTGAACGCAGACTACAACAGCAACACCTCCACATCCAGAATCCACAGCACCAAACAAACATGGTGGAACACTCAAACACCCACCTATATACCCTTCACCACTCACCAACAAAACACACCAGATCATTCATACACACACACATACACACAACACCAACCAACCACCTACCCTTACAACATACACCACTCAACATACAAAAACACACACACTCATGAATGCAAAAACACACATGATAAAAACAAACTCACCCACTCACTCACATACACAAAATAAGAAATAATAATAGCAACAAAAAAAACCACACAACCAACCACCTACCTTTACCAACATGCACCACTCATGCAAACATGCAAAACCACACCCACTCATGACCCACTCCTGCAACACACACACACACACACACACACACACACACACACACACACACACACACACACACACACACACACACACACACACACACACACACACACACACACCTCTATTCCATAACCTCAACCTCCACCGTTCGTTGTGCCTCCATAAACTTCCTCCATATCCAAAATGAGCCTTTCAAGGCAACCTGGGCCACCTTATCACACATCCTCCTTCTTTCTGTCCCACACACTCCAAGCCGAGCAAGAAATGCAGAAAAGGAATTGCCAATATACCCTCTACACCCCACCTCAAATGGCTGACACAAAACTCGCCAACCCTTCTCCCTGCACTCTGCCTCCAGCTCACTGTACTTTCCTCTCTTCCTCTCGTGCACCTCCTCAATGTTCTCTTCCCAAGGTACAGACAATTCCCCTAAGATGACCCGTCTTGTTGCACCTGACCAGATGCCAATGTCAGGCCGCAACCTTGTCACACAGATCTCCTCTGGGAATACCAATTGTGGCTTTACGTCTGCCACCACCTGCCAATCACAAGCATCTGACAGCCCTCTTGCTTTCCACCTCCTCCTCTTTCCACCTCTTACCACTTGGCCCTCCTTGACAAACCACGCCTCCCCCATTAGTCTCCTTCTCCACTCTTCTCTCTCTCGACCTCAGCACCTCTTGTTGCACCATCTGCACCACCACTGCCAGCACCTGATCATGTCGCCACCTGTATTGTCCTGCTGCCAATGCTACTGAACATGCACTCAGTGCATGCTGCACCGTTCCCACACCTCCACACAAATAACATCTCTCCTCCTGCAACAACCCCCACAATCTCAAGTTTACTGGTGAAAGAAGCACATCATATGTTGCCCGCAACAGGAAATTCAACAATATTGGCTCCATCCTCCAAATCTCTTGCCACATCAACATCCTCACCCCGCATACCTTCCCACCTAGTCCAAGCACCTTGCTGTGCCTGACCGACTGCTTTCACATCTCTCCCCTCCTCCTCCTTTCTTCTCACCTCACTCTCAACCATCTTCCTCCTCTCTTTCACACATGCCTTTCCCCATCGCTCACGCTTCAACCACCCCAAGCCGTGCTTCCCGTGCTGTGCCATCCCCATGACCTCCTCCTGTTGCAACCGCTCCTCCATCTCGTCCACCTCTGCTCTTGCATTCCACTTCCGACTTCCCTTCTTCTCTGGGAGAGCATTCTTTACCACTGCATCACTTGAATCCTGCAACATCATGAATTCCCGCACCCTCACCACCTTAAACTCCTCGGTTAATGTCAAGGGAAACTCGAGTTTTCCACCCTGACCATAAAAGGCAATGTTCATCAAACAGCGTGGCACTCCCAACCACCTCCTCACAAACCCACTCACCACAACCTCCATCCTCTCTACATGACCAATCGCAATATCATACATCATCAATGGCCACAATACTCGTGGCATCAATCCAAACTTCAAACACCATACCTTCAACTTACCTGGCAAACCACATCCATCAATCCTCTTCAAACCTCTCAAAAGCTTGTTTCTGACCACCTCCACTCTCCCCACATCATTCAACTCCACTGTATACCATCTTCCCAAACTCTTCACAGGGGCCTCCACCAATGATGGAACCACCTCCCCTTCCAGCTCAAACCTGTGCATGTTATCCACCACTCCTCGACTTTCTTGCTTTAAATCCCATTCTATATATATATATATATATATATATATATATATATATATATATATATATATATATATATATCTACGAGCTGAATGCACCCGGCGGTGCCCGGGTTCTTTTTGAATGAATTTAATCTCCTGTACATCGGTCTGACGCAAGCCCAGTATCAGTTAGTGCTCAACAATTCCTTGTTCTTTCTTCTGTCGGGCCCCGCGAGAGAGAATTTTGAAAGCATGTGTTGCAATCAGTCAGATATTCCTATTAAGTGCATAAGTTGAACTTCAAGATAATTTTGAAAGAAGATTTATTGCGAAATGGGCCCAGCCCGGCCGAGGCGGCCTCTACCGGCCTCGCCACCTAGCCTATAACCTTCCCGGGGCCCGTCCCGACATTTTTTGTTTCAGAGGTTTCCTCCTATCTTTCACCGTTCAGGAGATTAGTGCGTGCAGACAAACAAACCAAAACTTTCTTTTATATATATATATAATATATTGTTGTGGTTTTGGAATAAAGGTTAATTCCCCCTCGTAGGTAGACGCACCACAACATGAAGCATCGCGATAGTTCAGTTATTTCTTAGTGAATGTAAGCGTAGTCCTGTCCTGTGTTAGTTTTGCATTGAGCAGGTCCGTGCGTAGGGCGATTATTTTGGTGATAGCATGCCACGTGGCAGGCCTGAACAAGTCTACCGAGGCCGAAGGGAGGAGCTGCAGGAGGAGTGGCCGGTAAGGAACGAGCCGCCAATCAGGGCTCGAGGGGAGTGGCTAACCACGACGACCAGAGGCGGGGTTTGGAACATTCGAGAGACTCTGGGGCGGGGCCATATAACCCTGCTCCGAACCCCCCCACCTCAGTCAGTTCCCCGAGTTGAGTTGGCAGTTAAGTAAGATCAGAGGTCAGTGAGCGTCGTGTGCACGTCAGTCCGAGCCGGAGAGTATCGTGAGTTCAAGTGCTGAGTTACAGTTCCCTGCGAGACGAGTTCAAGCCCCTGTGAGACGAGTTCAAGCCCCTGTGAGAGTGAGTTGAGTTGAGCTTGAGCACGCACGAGAACGCACCGCCGAACGAGGGCGTTGCATTGCGGTGATCGAGATTGTGCACGAACTTTCCCCATGCCCTGCGCTGTATTAATCGGCGCTCGAGAGGACGACCCATGCCGGGCCACAGACGCGCGATCTCCTCCTGCCTGCCTTCGCCTGCATACGTGCCGTGAACATCTGAGAGCCATGCCAGGCGAGCTGCCCCGGAGCGACCGACGGCGAAGCGCACTTGGCACGCGAACTTCTTCTCTTCTTTTCCCCGTGTGAGTGAGTGGGCCCTGTAATGAAATTTTATCTAAGTTGAACCCAGGTGTTATGCTCTCTCTAACCACTGAGGCGTCTATAAGAACTCGGACGGCCATCGCTCCGGAACATTCCTGTGACATTTAATCCGTGACACGTAGACTCGAATGGTGCGTATATGTAGATGATCTAGGCTTGCTTGCATTGATTGATAATTGCTGAACTTCTCCTTGATTCCATAATCCTGATATATTGCATGATTGTATTTCTACAGGATGTTGTCAGAGATCGAATTGTCATTAAACCTACTATTAGGACAATGTTGTGGATCTGACTTTCATAACAGGCCCTTTGTCTGGGAAATAAGTTAACATTGTTAAGCATCTGCTCTGTGTCCCCCTTTCCTTCTGCGAATCATTGTACATTGTGTAAATAATAAAAAATCGTTATTCCTCTGATTTGACCGTTCCTGTCCCTTCCATCAATTGGCTTCGCATGGTACGAATAGAACCGCTCGAATCGGGTTCCATAAAAGTAACAGAACGAGTCACGTGATACGCATACCGTTCGGGCGTACTCGATTAAGCGTGGCTTGTGCGAGGTTCGGTCCCCGCTTTCGTGGCAGCGTGGGTTAAAGGTACGTGCGAAGTTGTCCCGATACCCTTTTTCACGCTTGCTCCGGAAGTGGCGATTCGGCCTCGCGGACCCGAAGACCCAGGGGGAAAAAAGGGGTTTAATCCCCCCATTGTAACGGGAACGGGCTTCGGGAGATCCGCAACAATATAATACACGAGCCGAATGCACCCGGCGTTGCCCGGGTTCTTTTTGAATGCATTTACTACTATAATTCAGCTTTTACTCACGGCCATAGAAGATCGACTACTATAATTCAGCTCAGCTTTTAATTGTGAAATGGGCCCAGCCCGGCCGAGGCGGCCTCGACCGGCCTTTCCACCTAGCCTATAACCTTCCCGGGGTCCGTCCCGACATTTTCTGTTCTTTTTGAATGAATTTACTACCATAATTCAGCTTTTACTCGCGGCCATAGAAGATTGACTACTATAATTCAGCTCAGCTTTTAATTGCGAAATGGGCCCAGCCCGGCCGAGGTGGCCTCGACGCAATCTGTGCAATCTGTATCGGATTGAACGATGTATTATGAAAGATGGCGGTTATGTTGAAGCCTAAAAATTGACCTGTATTGAGAAATAACGAAATTAATTTTGCTTCTATACACTCTTTATAGTTCATTTATGTCATGTGTATATCGAAAGTTTTTAAGGTTCAGTCAAAGTTGCACAAGGACTTTATAGACACCCAGTTTGTACTATAAAATCAGGCCAAATGTAAGAATGCAACTTACTCTTCCAAACTTCTTACCTGTTTGTTTCTACGTTCACTACTTTTACCCCCAACATTGTGCCATACAGGACAAAATGCCCAGTCTCATCGAATATTATGTTGGTAAAACGCGCTGCATCGACTTTGTCGATCTCCCTCTCTGTTGCTATGCGTCGTCCAAATTCCATATCGGGAAGTTGCTGCTTCATCTGTTGCAACTCGGTGAACATCTGGAAAGAAGTGGGACAGGCCAAAAAGTCATCACCAGGTGTATAACGGCATTTAAATAATTGTCAAACAACAAACTTAGGTTAGAATTAGTTGGTGACACAAGACGTTCCCAGCAATTAATATTGACAAAATCTGTCTCATCCTTATGCTACATCCCATTAGGTTGCAGTTGGCGACCATAGAGTGTATATATTTGGAACAAGTCTTCCATGAAATGGCAGGCCTGGCCTGTCATTCAATATGAAGTGGACAGAAATTCGTTTGTGTTGTCGGCAATAACTCTCCGTCTCTTTGTCAAAAGATACCACAAAATCTTGATCATCCACCAACTAATGTTGGCAAACGAGTCCCAAACTTAGTCTTTCTGAGGGATGCCCTGCCCACAAGGCACCAGAGTAACAGTTTATAAATGGCCCAAAAATAAAAGCCAGATAGGACAGACCAACGATACATGTGCTAGCTGTGCACGCACCATTATTTTGGATTGAGAATTAGAAGATGAAATAATGATCAAATTTTACATTTTAGATTGCTATGTTAAAAGAAACAAAGCAACAAATGCAACTTCAGCAACTTTGGCATCTCTTGCCTTTGCGGAAATCTCTTTGGCTGAGGAGCACAAAATGTCACACATTACTTGACAAATTATGGACAAGATGTGGCTTCCTCCACATAATCTACTGGGAAATTCACTTTGCTGCTTCGTGGTACATTTTTTTTTTTTTCATTCACAAATATGAAATGGAAAATAAATACAGTACATGATGAAGCGTTATCATTAATCTAGATTTATACTTTTTTTTTTTTAACTTTTGTTTGACTTGAGCTCGTTGTAGCCCAGTGCAAGCCATCACATGTTCCAAATATGTGAGGCCCAACGTCCATACATTAGGTTTATGCACCAATTTAACAACATTCAAAACACAAGTAGCAACAAGAAAAATAGCAATCAGAGATTGCAAACCCTCACCAAGATGTATTTTCAGTGGTTTTTAAGGCTTTTGTGTAAAAACAAATATGGCGGCCGAACCACGTGACCGATGACATCATTTTTTTTTTTTTCTCCACCAATTTATGCCTACATGACGCTCAGGAAATTTCATCTTGATCGGATGAAGTTTTGTACTTGTTGAATTATGACGTCATAATGGAGAGTTCTTTACAATGAGCCATTTCTCATTTTTTTCTATTCAGCGCTTTCGGAGATAGAGGTGCAACGCTTTTTGGTTTTTCCAATATGGCGGCCGAACCACGTGACCCATGAAGTCATAGTTATCATTAACAAAAATTCTACAGGTGGAGTTGCACCTATGGTGAAAATTTCCTGTCGATCGGACCAACGGTTGCAGAGAAAATCATATTTACTAGCCGAAACCCATGGAACATCCATGGAAGGGAGGATGTGGTGTATGGATAGAGTGTACCATTATGGATGGCATAGGGGATTTGCTTGTCTGAGTAAGAGTTAGGAAGAAAGATGAGAATGAAGAGTGCGTATATGAACAACGATCGCCGACACCGGCACAAATGCATGCTCTGGATTGTCCACTCAGACGGCTTGCTTTCGCTTTCGCCTGTCCAATCAGCGGACGGCTTGCTTCACCTTCACCCAGCAGACGCCAATACGATGGCGTCGTAAGATGGCGTCGTATCGGCAGTTAATCGGATGCTTTTGGGCCCCAACGTCGGCTAATTCAGATTTTTCGAGTATGGCTGTACGTGATAAACAAAGAGCGTGGTTCGTAGATCGTAAATCCATTAGTGCTGTGGGCATCGGGTCACTGGGTGCGGCGTAAAAGGGATAACAAAGTCGAGTCCTTACGCTATTATTATATAGATTCTGTGCGGACAAACAGACTCAAATGCAATACCCTCTCCTCATGCGAGGGTAATTATTGTGTCATAGCCAATCCCTTCACACCTTCAAAGATTCATCAAACACCCGAATGAGTTTTCCTGTGAGGAAGCGAAAGACGCGCACGCGTCGGTCGGCTGCGATCATGGCCATCCTGCGTCCATCTGGAGAGAAGGCCAGACCGGAAGGGTATGTTTTGTGCCGAGCAAACTCGTACAGATCTGTATCCGTTTTGTATTTCCACGATACGTTTCCAGGAAAGCGAAAGTCATGCAGAGGGCCAGTCCAGTACTCGAGCATGCCGGTCCTGTCCGCAGAAACAACAACCTGTGAAAATGGCAAAGCAACATCCAAACACTCCATTAGTAAACAAGATCCACTCCCAAATGCTGCACAAACAATCAACACTCGTATAAGCATCGCTTTACACAAAAATTATATTTTTCCCTCCCAGCGCAAGCACATTATTCCGTCAGGATGGTGCATAGCTAGCACCCCTGCTTTTAACTTGGCTAATCTGGGTTTGATTCCTCACCCAATCATAAATTATTGGATTGGTACGTCACAGGCAAATGTTGCCTTACTATTAGTCAGGTTTACTATGTTTTTTCGTTCAAAATTTTTGGAGATTAGCAAAACTATACATTTTTGGAATATTCAGAGCATGAGGAATCCAAAAATTAATGTTGGCATTTGCGTAGACACCTTTGCGAAAATGACACTCAGGACAGTGATAAGGATCTGTAAAAGCATATTCCTGAACGGTATAGACCTAGTAGATCCGGTGTATAGGACTTATAGTTCAATCTGATACTAACAAGGCTGCTTTCTTGCTTTATAAACCCATACCTATAACTTCAAAGGACTTGCAATATCATGTATTATGTAATACAGTTATATCACAAATATAAAGACAATGGTTTTCAATTACCTTTGTTTGTTGCTTTTCTAAAATCCTGAGCACTATTTTGAGGCCATTACTGGATTCCTTGACCCAGAAAACATAGGATTGGCATATTTAATTAAGTTTCTAGGTTGACTAGAAGCCAAGATAGAGCAAAATATGTATTTTATGGTGGCCATTTTGAAAATCCAAAATGGCGGCCATGCAGGTGTCTGTGCAAATGCCAACATTGATTTTCGGATTCTCCATGCTCTGATTCCAAAAATGTACAGGTTTGCTAATCTCCCAAAATTTTGAACGAAATTATATTTGTTAACATAGTGAACCTGACTATATGTGTGACGATCTTGCTTGGAAAGCATTAACTAGTGGATGTTAAAAGATCCCTGTATCTTTAGATAAAGATAACATGAATTTATCAGTGGCACTGGCAAAACTCCAAATTACTGCCCTAACTAGATGTAGATAAACGTCTGGCCTGTTTGGCCAGCCTGTTCGTGACAGACATGAGCCAAACATGCACACCCTACAAACCGACGAACCCATATTATGAATCAGACGCAAAGACTACGATGACGACATCGATAGACTAGTGCCAGCAAAGTAATGATCCATATTACTCATGAAAAATCACTCCAATGCAGTAAAACTTGGAGGTCAAAACTTGGATAACAAGTTTTGACAACACAGAAACAGCAGTGGTTTTGTCATCCAAGTTGCAAAACTCCAACTCATTAAAAAAGCAGTGAACAAAAGAAGAAAATCATCCTGCCACTGACTGTATTGCAAATCCACTTTTGTTCATCATGTCCATGCTCAATGAGTGCTGATGAGACAGCATAATGTGGTCCATAGCAAAGAGAAACCAACTATTATTTTTGACTTTTTGGTGGATATATTTTATTTTAAAGAAAATCCGAATGGTATGGACTTATTTTGTAGAGAATACAACAACAACAACATGCATTTTAAGGTCATTTTCCCTGCTAGAGCAGGGGTTAGCCTTGCGGTTCCCATGACAATCTTCTCCATTTTGCCCTATTTTCTGCATCTCTCCTTGTTAACCCCCTTGACCGCATTTCTTCTTCCACCATCTTTAGCCAAGTCTTTCTCGGTCTTCCCCGTCTTCTACTTCCTTCTACATTCATTTCCATCACTCTTCAAAACCAGTCACTTTCATCCTTCCTCAACACATGACCAAACCATCTCAACCTGTTCCTCTTCCCAGCATCAATCACAGGCTCTACTCACATCATCTTTCGCAATTCATCATTTGTCTTCCTCTCTCTCAACGATACTCCGCACATCCACCGAACCATTCGCATTTCCACCCTTTCCAGCCTTCGTTGCTGCTCTACATTCATGACCCATGTCTCGCTCCCATAAATCATAACACTTCTCACACATGCAGCATACACCTTTCCCTTCAGCTTCAACGACACTCCCCTCCTCATCAGCACGCCACTCAGTTCCCGAAACTTCTTCCATGCACATCTCACTCTAGCAACCGTTGCCGAGTCTGATCCACCTTCTCCATTCAGTAGATTCTCATTCATTCATTTTGTAGAGAATACGTTCTGAACAAATTGACACATATGCATCTTCAGCAGCAGGATGCTGGGGAGAGAGATGCTTTGAGGGGTCTGACACACGGTCTCAAGTAACTAACACACTCCTCAAATTCTATGCCAAGGAAGTTTCTGCAATGCAGAGAAAAGATGCTGCCCATCCCAAGAAATAAAAGGCTTGGCAATGAGAATCACCACCAAATTGCTAAGACTTTTACAGATTCTTTTTTTAAATACAAAGCCAAGGCTGATGGAAGAGCAAGGTGAAAGAGGATAAAAAAAGACAAAGTAGTAACATACATATACAAGGTCAGGGCTTGTGGAAGAGCTCGGTCAAGGCTTGTAGTGACATACATATACAAAGTCAAGCTGAGCAAGGTGTGAGGCAGGGGAACCAGCCCAGAGGGGAGAGCAGTACTCCATCAAGCTGCAGATGAAGGCCTTTTAGGTGGACCGGAGTTCAGGAGTGCCAAGGAAAGACTTTGCACGATGGAGGATGCCCATTCGGCGACTGGCTTTGGAGGCAAACTTAGAAGTATAGTTTACCGAAGAAATAGCATGACTGATAGTGAGGGCCAATGACTGAAGTTTTAGTGACTAAACTTCTTCAAGCGGAAGAAGATAGTAGATGGTAGAGTTCGCCAGACGGTCCTTTTTCAACAAGAACCGCGATCAGGTTGCAATCTTTGAGGAAATGAGAAGCGAGTACTTCAATCCTTTCATTGACCAATATAAACACAAGTTTTACATTTAATCAAAAACTACAAATTGCTGCTGAATGATGTCACTCCAACAGATTATTGTAACTGTGATTCAAAATGATGCAATGAAAGTATCAAATCGGCAATGTTCCTCCAAATCTTGAGTAATCTGGACACGTGCAAGCAAATTCAGCACAGCTAGGTCTTTTTCATACCCACCTTAAAAATTGGGTTGAAGCGGATAAGGGAAAGAGGATGTGAATGCACTTTGTCGAGTTTGTTGATGGGCTGGTTGGACCCCCGCCCGTCATACACAAAGATCTGACCACTTGTTTTTTCTGAGCAAGCCACAGCACAAATGGCCTCTCCAGGAGAGTATATCCACTCACAGCAGCCTGGGTGGTACCTGGTCCAACACAAGAAATGATGCACATTACCTGTGTGAGGTCTTTCAAATACATCATGACCATAAAAATAACCATACATTGCATAGATGTGTCCATGCAAGTCTGAGACAACTAATGACAGAGTATGCCCAAGCAATTCATGGGATATTCACAAGAAAAAAAAATACAAGGGCCTGGATCTCAAGTGTTTTCCAGACAATCTCAAATCTATTACCATCATTTAATTTGCGAAATAAATCAAATTAAAAATTAATCAAACATAACCTTTTGTTGATAATTGATAAGCGACAAACTCAGGGAACAGAACATGCTCTACTCTGCACCGATTGCAGGGCAATTCGGGCAAAAGATGCTATCCGCAAGCCAATCCCACGACATGCACCCGACCATGAGGAAAATCTGAGGAAACTTTGAAGAATGCACATAAAGCGAGGAGGATAGCACAGTGGAACATACACTCACCTCTAAGATGTCTAGCCTGGGTTTGAATCCTCACCCAACTATAAACTGTCATCCTGGTGTTTCACAGGCAGGGCGATTCATCAATGTGCGTGCCGGACGGACGTTAAGCTGGGTGCCCAATCTACCGGCATTAGTTGGTGGACGTTAAAGATCCCACGGTGTCCTTCACAAACAGTAGACAAGCTATCACCAGCATCATGAACAAATTCCAAAATTAATCCTGCGCTGACTTAGGGGCATTGCATCAGCAGCACAGCCACACAATCAGCCAATGATACTACCCTGCAGCCATGGGCTGCATACAAAAGAGGGAGAAGAAGCACCCACACAGACAATCTTCTCAGTGTATGGTGGGTTTTAACATCACAAGAATGACCACACTGTGGTCACAACATGGGACACAATATATATATATATATATATATATATTCCGCCTCCTCTGTCCACACAACTCCCTCATCCATCCATTGTGTTAATGCTATTATACAATTCATCTCCGAGGGTCTTCACTGTTTGGTTCAATATCAATGACTAATCTGATGGACAGCTGGCTCTGGTTTCAGGCAACGAGTGCACCCATTCTGAACAAGAGGGGCAGGAACGGTCATGTTATTATCCTCTGCAGGGTATATAGATTACAAGAGATCAGAGGTGTATTCAGTTACTGAGTTTCAGGCCTCGAAAACGTCAGAGGTGTATTCAGTTACTCAATTTCCACCCTCCCGCTCTCTGTAGTAATAAACCTTATATATATGTTCATAAAACCCTGTATGTGGTCATTCGAGGTACGGGACTTTGCCATTAAGAGTGAATGAATTGGCTTTAAAAATCCGGAAATGGGCCGATTTGGAAGCACACATTTCACGTATATATAGCACTGTTCAAAAATTACCTTGCGCTACTTTTTAGGGAAGCGCATACAGGTTTGAGTAAACCTTCCGAATAATTTAACACTCGACTTGAACAACGCCAATGGAAATCTGATGTAACAAAGCCAGACTGTGTATCAGCAGAGGCCTATACAGGCCTAAGGTGTTAGGCCCACCAGGAAACAAGATGGTGGCCAAATCATTTCGTTTCATTATGGTGAAATCACTATGGTGGGTGGAGTCAAGCGAAAGATGTGGGTGTGGTTCGGCAGCTGTCCGACCAATGGGTGCACATTTCAAAAATTGACCCACAACAATAACCCCAACAACTACAACAGCAACACGAAGCTCTTGGTGGACCTGCGCTAAGTCTGTACTTCAACAAGTCTATTTGTATTAGATAAGCACTATTATTGACGGCCAAGGACGATGAGCTACAAACATTGTATCAATTTTGTGCAACAATTTTTTACAATAATTATTTTATACTGTTCAAACAATGTATTTGAAACAGACATTTTTTACAACACAGCCAATTAAATAATCAACGGTCCTTCTCATCAATGCAAATAACAATAATAAATATAAATAAATAAAAAGTACCAGAATAGTTACCCCAGTTTAATCATGTTTATCATGTCAAAATTGACAACATCAAAGATCTTCATGGCTTTGTCATCACCGATGGAACAGAAGAGAGCACCCTCGGAGCTAGTAGCCACACCCTCAATTATACCTAGAAGAAACGGTAAAAAAGAAAATCGTCAAAATTGCTTTACCACCCCGTGCCACATAAACAGGTGTTCAACCACGTAATTAGGAAGCAGGTATGAACACTTTAACAGAACATTTTACCCAAATGGCTGCGGAAGTGTTTTACAAACTCCACTCCTTCATCTTCCTTCTTCTTCCAGAATTTCACGTGCCCATCTTGACTTGCTGTGATGATGAATTCTGTCCTAAAAGCACAAAACGCAAATGGCTTCACAATTATCCGTCATCATTGTTCCATACAGAGCGTCGGTACTGCCGAAGCAGTCTCTTGGCGAGGACCGTGCTGGTTGGTTTGTCATTACCTTCCCAGCAGCAGCAATTTGTTCAGGGTACCGGTGATAACTCACCCTCTTAATGAAAAACACCAATGGATCTTTAACACCCACCAATAACTAGTGCTGGCAGATGGGTCCTCCGGCTTAACGTCCTTCCGACGGACGGCCCACACATTGACGGTTCGCCCTGCCTGTAAAACACCGGGATGGCGGTCTATAACTGGGTCGGGATTAAAACTCGGGCTGGGCAGTTCAAAGATGAGTGTGGGCACCTCTAGACTATCATTCCAGTCCTGATGATTAATATGACTTTGAACGTTTAACAAACTTCCACCTGTGTCTCCACCTGGTCATAAACATGACTTCAGGTAGCATACGAGATCAGGGAGCCAAGGAGACATGGATATTTCATTGAGACTAATATAATGACAAAAAATTGCAAACATGATAAAAGGCAAAACCTAAGCGTACTGGAATTGGATAACATAGATACACAATTATTGAAGGAGAAACTGATGAACCAGCGCTGCAAACTGAGTAGTGAGTGCAGAGTGAAGGAAAAAGCTTGGAAAGCTTGAAGTGATCAAACAATTTGGTTAAGATTAATGGGACATGACAAAGGTGTGTTTTGGCTGTAGTGGTGAGTGAGGGACATCATACTTTGTAATCACAACGTGCGTGATGATGTCTCGGTGCATGTAACTGTGCTCATACATGGTGGCACTGGGAAGATTATCCAGGTACAGCGATTCGAACTGCAGAACTGAATGGTGGCGATATCACATCATTGGCACGTGACAGAACAGCATCAACGTATTTATGAATACAAATTGCAATTTAAAGCATTTTAAAGCAACAATCCGCAAGAAAAAACGGTTCGAAAGGCCGTTTGAGAGAACACCTCATTGCATCCACACACAGGGAACTTTGGTGGAGTAGGAGGACATTTGGACCATCATGCCTGTGCTGCACCAACTCCAGAAAACATTACCCAATACCCATCCACACACAAACTACCTACAAGTCCTGCCAATATCCCCATACCCTTCTATTGCCAATGTATCCAGGTACAGTGCATTCAGAAAGTATTCAGACCCCTTCACTTTTTTCACATTTTGTTATGTTGCAGCCGCCTTATGCTGAAATCGTTGAAATTCATTTTTTCCCTCATCAATCTTCACTCAATACCCCATAATGACAAAGAGAAAACAGGATTTTAGAAAGTTTTGCAAATTTATTAAACATAAAAAACTGAAATATCACATTTACATAAGTATTCAGACCCTTTGCTATGACACTTGAAATTTAGCTCAGGTGCCTCCCATTTCTCTTGATCATCTTTGAGATGTTTCTACACCTTGATTGGAGTCCACCTGTGGTAAATTCAATTGATTGGACATGATTTGGAAAGGCACACACCTGTCTATATGAGGTCTCACAGCTGACAATGCATATCAGAGCAAAAACCAAGCCATGAGGTCGAAGGAACTGCCTGCAGAGCTCAACGACAGGATTGTGTCCAGGCACAGATCTGGGGAAGCCTACAAAAAAATTTCTGCTGCATTTAAGGTTCCCAAGAGCACAGTGGCCTCCATAATTCTTAAATGGAAGAAGTTTGGAACAACAAGGACTCTTCCGAGAGCTGGCCGCCCGGCCAAACTGAGCAATCGGGGGAGACGGGCCTTGGTAAGAGAGGTGACCAAGAATCCGATGGTCACTCTGGCTCAGCTCCAGAGATCCTGTGTGGAGATGGGAGAAACTTCCAGAAGGACAACCATCACTGCAACACTCCACCGATCTGGGCTTTATGGCAGAGTGGCCAGACGGAAGCCTCTCCTCGGTGAAAGACACAGGAAAGCCCACAGAATCTTGTTTCTCACAGTCTGAGAGTCCTTTAGGTGCTTTTTTGCAAACTCCAAGCGGGCTTTCGTGTGTCTTTCACTGAGGAGAGGCTTCCGTCTGGCCACTCTGCCATAAAGCCCAGATCGGTGGAGTGTTGCAGTGATGGTTGTCCTTCTGGAAGTTTCTCCCATCTCCACACAGGATCTCTGGAGCTCAGCCAGAGTGACCATCGGGTTCTTGGTCACCTCTCTTACCAAGGCCCTTCTCCCCCGATTGCTCAGTTTGGCTGGGCGGCCAGCTCTAGGAAGAGTCCTGGTTGTTCCAAACTTCTTCCATTTAAGAATTATGGAGGCCACTGTGCTCTTGGGAACCTTCAATGCAGCAGAAATTTTTTTGTAGGCTTCCCCAGATCTGTGCCTGGACACAATCCTGTCTCTGAGCTCTGCAGGCAGTTCCTTCGACCTCATGGCTTGGTTTTTGCTCTGATATGCATTGTCAGCTGTGAGACCTTATAGAGACAGGTGTGTGCCTTTCCAAATCATGTCCAATCAATTGAATTTACCACAGGTGGACTCCAATCAAGGTGTAGAAACCTCTCAAAGATGATCAAGAGAAATGGGAGGCACCTGAGCTAAATTTCAAGTGTCATAGCAAAGGGTCTGAATACTTATGTAAATGTGATATTTCAGTTTTTGTCTTTTTAATAAATTTGCAAAACTTTCTAAAATCCTGTTTTCTCTTTGTCATTATGGGGTATTGAGTGTAGATTGATGAGGGAAAAAATGAATTTAAACGATTTCAGCATAAGGCTGCAACATAACAAAAAAAACCAAAAAAAACATGCATTTTAAGGCCATTTTCCCTGCTAGAGCGGGTGTTAGCCTTGCGGGCCCCATGACAATCTTCTCCATCTTGCCCTATTTTCTGCATCTCTCCTTGTTAACCCCCTTGCCCGCATTTCTTCTTCCACCATCTTGAGCCAAGTCTTTCTCGGTCTTCCCCGTCCTCTACTTCCTTCTACATTCATTTCCATCACTCTTCTCAACCAGTCACTTTCATCCTTCCTCAACACATGACCAAACCATCTCAACCTGTTTCTCTTCACAGCATCCATCACAGGCTCTATTCCCATCATCTTTCGCAATGCATCACTTGTCTTCCTCTCTCTCTCAACGATACTCCGCACATCCACCGAACCATTCGCATTTCCACCCTTTCCAGCCTTCAAAAAAGAGAACCATGACAATTACAACTACATGTGGGCAGGGTACAGCCCGAAGTGGAGATCGGTTTCTGAGGTTTGGGACATGGAATGTAGGGACAATGACAGGGAGATCAGGAGAAGTGGTGGAAGTATTGGTCAGAAGAAGAGTGGACATATGTTGTGTGCAAGAGACAAGATGGAAGGGAAGTGGTGTGAGAATGGTGAAGGGTCGGCAGGGACAGAAATACAAGTTTGTGTGGCAAGGGTGCCCGGAGGGCGTGAATGGTGTTGGTGTCCTGTTTTCTGAGGAGTTTGTAGACAGTGTGGTGAGTGTGACTAGAGTGAGTGATAGGTTGATGATGGTGAAAATGATGATTGGAAAGCTCTTGGTGAACGTCATCTCGGGATATGCTCCGCAGGTTGGTCGAAGCGATGAAGAGAAGGACAAGTTCTGGTGTGCGATAAAGAAGCTGATGGAAAACGTGAAAGATGAGGAAGTTGTTGTGGTAGGAGGAGACCTAAATGGACATGTGGGAAGGGGTATGGATGGTTTTGACGGAGTTCATGGGGGTTACGGATATGGTGTGAGAAATGGAGAAGGTGAAAGGATTTTGGAGTTTGCGGATGGAGCTGATTTGTTGATTTGTAATACTCAGTTCCAGAAAGAGGATAATAAGCTTGTTACATACACGTCAGGTGTGTCGACGACAACCGTTGACTACCTGATGGTGCGTAGGCGAGATAGGGGGCACCTCCGGGACACAAAGGTGATCCCGGGGGAGGAGGCTATTTCACAGCACCACTTGGTTGTCTGCGACGTAAGGGTGAAAGGTGCGAGGAGAGCTCAGCGGGTGAAGTACCAACCGAGAATGAAGGTGTGGAGGTTGAAAGAGGTGACAATAAGGGAGGCATTAAAAGAGAGGCTGAGTAGGGTCGAGGATGATGTGGTTGAGCTTGAAAGTGGTTGGATGTCAATGAAAGCGAGTCTGTTGGGAGCCGTTGGTGAGGTATGTGGATGGGCAAAAGGACCACTGAGGCACTCGGAAACATGGTGGTGGGATGTTGAAGTTGGAAAGAGGATTGACGAGAAGAGGAAGAAGTTCAAGGAGTGGCAGAAGGCGAAGGGTACGGGAGCAGAAACAGCAGAGCATGAAAGTTATAAAGCAGCCAGGAAGGCTGCAAAGAAAGAGGTAGCAAAGGCACAGGAGGCATGTAGGAAAATGTTCGGCGAACGCTTGGATTCGGAAGAGGGTCAGAAAGCAGTATTCAGGATTGCAAAGCAGATAGCGAAAGAGAGGTGTGATGTGATGGGGGTGAGTTGCTTGAAGGATGAAGTGGGACAAATCGTTGTCGACCCAGATGGAATTAAAGGAAGATGGAAAAGATATATGGAAATGCTGTTGAATACAGAGAATGAATGGGATGGCAACATAGAGAGTAACCCAGTTTTAGGACCGGCAGAGAAGACAACTGAGAAGGAAGTTGAGGAAGCGATAAAAGCAATGAAGGGTAGAAAAGCGGGAGGGCCGACGGGAGTTGTGGGAGATATGTTGAAGGCAACAGGAAGTTGGGGTGTGAAGAGAATGACAGAGATCTGTAATCTGGTGGTGAAAGAAGGCCGCATTCCAGTGGATTGGGAACCGAGTACCCTCGTCCCTCTATACAAGGGGAAAGGTGACCCTCTGGAGTGTGGCTCGTACCGAGCGATAAGGTTATTGGAGCATGGAATGAAGGTATTGGAAAGGGTGTTGGAGAGGAGGATAAGGAAGAAAGTGAAGATTGACGAAATGCAGTTTGGATTCATGCCAGGAAGAGGAACGACAGATGCGCTTTTCATTGTGAGGCAGTTGCAGGAGAAGTACATGGAGAAGAGGAGGAAGTTGTTTCTTGGGTTTGTTGATCTGGAGAAAGCATTCGATCGGGTTCCACGCAAAGTATTGACATGGGCATTGAGGAAGTTAGGAGTGGAGGAATGGTTGATCAGAGTAGTGATGGCAATGTACAAAAGAGCGCGCACAGCTGTAAGGACGAAGGACGGGAACAGTGGTGAGTTTGAGGTGAAGGTGGGAGTGCATCAGGGGTCGGTACTAAGTCCACTACTATTTGTAGTTGTGATGGAGGTGCTGGCTCAGAACGTAAAGGAGGGTTTACCGTGGGAGTTGTTGTATGCAGATGATCTGGTGTTGATTGCGGAAAGTATGGATGGACTAAAGGAAAAGATGAACACGTGGAAGGAATGTATGGAGACAAAAGGTCTGAAGGTGAATATCGGAAAGACGAAGGTGATGGCAAGTGGTAAAGCATGTGGTGAGGTGGAAAGAACTGGGAAGTGGCCATGTGCTGTGTGTAGGAAGGGTGACGGAGTGAACTCCATTCAGTGTACAATGTGCGCTGAGTGGGTTCATCAAAAATGTAGTTGTCTGAGAGGGTCATTAACCAGTCTGGCAGCTACATTCAAATGTAAGGTGTGCACAGAGGGAGCTGCAGATGGAGGAAATGTTGAGTTGGATCTTGGAGACGGCGTGAAGCGGGAAGGTGTGAAAACATTTTGCTACCTCGGAGACATGCTGAATGGAGAAGGTGGATCAGACTCGGCAACGGTTGCTCGAGTGGGATGTGCACGGAAGAAGTTTCGGGAATTGAGTGGCGTGCTGATGATGAGGGGAGTGTCGTTGAAGCTGAAGGGAAAGGTGTATGCTGCATGTGTGAGAAGTGTTATGATTTATGGGAGCGAGACATGGGTAATGAACGTAGAGCAGCAACGAAGGTTGGAAAGCCAAACAGTAAATCAGAGCTGTCTCCCTCGACATATCACGTGCCTTCGATACGGTCTGGCACCCAGCTCTGCTCACCAAACTCTACTCCTATGGTATCCATGGAAATCTCCATGCATGGCTTGCGGACTTCCTCTCTGGTCGTAGTCAAGGTGTGGCCCTGAATGGATTTCGCTCATCTCCCCTTCCTGTTCAGGCTGGAGTTCCCCAAGGCAGTGTGCTGGGCCCTGTGCTTTTTCTGGTCTTTATCAATGATCTCTCCGACTCTCTGGAAAATCCTCTCTATCTCTTTGCTGATGACTCCACTCTCTGCCGCTCCATTCCTCTTCCCTCAGATCGGCAGTCTGCAGCCTCCTCACTCTCTGAAGACCTGGACAAAATCACAGACTGGTCAAACAAGTGGAACATGTCTTTCAATCCTGACAAATCTCACACTCTTACTATGTCTCTCCGAAAAGATCGACTGGACAACCCTCCCATCTACTTTCTCAACAATCCTCTCCAAGAAGTTCTGTCGCTCAAGCTTTTGGGTCTCACTATCTGCCATGATCTTTCTTGGGAAAACCACATTTCCAAGCTGGCCTGCAAAGCCAGTCGCCGACTGGGCATCCTCCGTCGTGCGAAGTCCTTCCTAGGCACACCTGAGCTCCTCACCACATACAAGGCTTTCATCCGCAGCTCAATGGAATACTGTTCTCCCCTATGGGCTGGTGCTCCTGCCTCACACCTAGCTCGGCTTCACGCTGTTAAAACCAAAGCTTTCAGAATCATTGGAATCTCCCGCGATGAAGCTATCTCTGAGGGCCTTTCACTCACTCACCGCAGGCAGGTAGGTGGTCTTTCTGTCTTCTACCGACTCCTCTCTGGCCTTGCTCCCCCAGCTCTCTCTGTGCTCTGTCCCCCAAATATTCCTACAGGTCGCACAAGATCTGCCAGCAAGCCTCTGATGGTTAAACTGCCAAAATCTCGGCTCTCTGCTCACCTTCACTCCTTCATTCCTCTTTTCTCCCGCCTCTGAAACAAACTCCCACACTCCCTTCAATCCCACTCCTCCCTCCAGGTCTTTAAAACAGCTGTTCACCACCATCTCTTATCTTCCCCCATCCAAAACCTTGATCTTTTCTACCCCCACTAATTCACCCCAGATCCACCTTGTTTGTAATTCCAACTTCTTTCCTGGTAGTCCTGGCAGTGTCCATATGTTTTATGCCTCTCCCACCCCCTTTCCCATGCCTCCCCCCCAAAGCCCTCTCCCTCCCACAGTTCTCTCGATGTCTCCATGTCTCTCGGTTCCTGCTCTCAAATGTTGTGTTTGTGTCCTTCCCCCTCTCCCCATCTTGTCTACCGCTCCCGATGCTTTTTGTTTTATGTGTCGGTTTGTCGGTTATGTGTCGGTTTGTCGGTTTGTCTTTCTGTGTGATAAATGTTCGCTCCTTCACGAGCCTCGATCTTGTATACAAAAAAATAAAAAAATAAAAAAAAGGGTGGAAATGCAAATGGTTCGACGGATGTGCGGAGTATCGTTGAGAGAGAGGAAGACAAATGATGAATTGCGAAAGATGATGGGAATAGAGCCTGTGATTGATGCTGTGAAGAGGAAGTTTGTTTTTTTGTTTTTTTTGTATACTGAATCGAGGCTCGTGAAAGAGCTAACATTTACTTCACAAACAAATCAACCAGACAAACAAAATACCCAAAAAGAGGGAGCGGAAGACAAGATGGGGAGAGAAGGGGAAGCACACAAACACAACATCCGAGAGCAGGGAGATGTGTGGAAGGGAGAGGGCCCGGGGGGAGGAGGCATGGGAAGGGGGGGTGGAGGGGGGAGGGAGAAGTATAAAACACAATACACAATAAAACACAAACACAAACACAAAACACAATACAAGGACACCAAGGACTTCTTGGACAGAAGTTGGTATTTCAAAAAAGTGGAATTGGGGTGAAATTAGCGGGGGTAGAAAAGATCAAGGTTTTGGATGGGGGAAGATAAGAGATGGTGGTGAACAGCTGTTTTAAAGACTTGGAGGGTGGAGTGGGATTGACGAGAGTGAGGGAGTTTGTTCCAGAGGCGGGAGAAAAGAGGAATGAAGGAGTGAAGGTGAGCAGAGAGTCTTGATTTTGGCAGTTTAACCATAAGAGGGTTGCAGGCAGATCTTGTGCGACCTGTAGGAATATTTGCGGAACAGAGCCCAGAGAGAGCTGGGGGGGGGGGGGGCAAGGCCAGAGAGGAGTCGGTAGAAGACGGAAAGACCACCAACCTGCCTGCGGTGAGTGAGTGAGAGGCCCTTGGAGTTAGCTTCATCGCGGGAGATTCCAATGATTCTGAATGCTTTGGTTTCAACAGCATGAAGGCGAGCTAGGTGTGAGGCAGGAGCACCAGCCCAGAGGGGAGAGCAGTATTCCATTGAGCTGCGGATGAAAGCCTTGTATGTGGTGAGGAGCTCAGGTGTGCCAAGGAAGGACTTCGCACGACGGAGGATGCCCAGTCGGCGACTGGCTTTGGAGGCCAGATTTGAAATGTGGTTGAGATGGTTTGGTCATGTGTTGAGGAAGGATGAAAGTGACTGGTTGAGAAGAGTGATGGAAATGAATGTAGAAGGAAGTAGAAGACGGGGAAGACCGAGAAAGACTTGGCTGAAGATGGTGGAAGAAGAAATGCGGGCAAGGGGGTTAACAAGGAGAGATGCAGAAAATAGGGCAAAATGGAGAAGATTGTCATGGGGACCGCAAGGCTAACCCCCGCTCTAGCAGGGAAAATGGCCTTTAAAATGCATGTTGTGTGTTGTTGTTGTCTCTCAACGATACTCTGCACATCCACCAAACCATTCGCATTTCCACCCTTTCCAGCCTTCGTTGCTGGTCTACGTTCATTACCCATGTCTCGCTCCCATAAATCATAACACTTCTCACAAATGCAGCATACACCTTTCCCTTCAGCATAAGGCTGCAACATAACAAAATGTGAAAAACGTGAAGGCGTCTGAATACTTTCTGAATGCACTGTACCTATCTAATTACCAATTAAACCTATTTACCCACTCTACTTCCACTACCTTTCCTGGGAGAGCATTCCATGCATCAACTAATCTGCGCCGGAAAGACCCTTGCCATAAAACTGTTCCAATTTTTATCATATTTACCCTCCAGCTATGGCCCCTGGTCCTAACATTGTCCACTTTATTAAAATTAAAAACTTCACTACACCTATATTGTCCACATTCTTCTTTATATTAACATCTCTATCATATCCTCTAGTAACAGCCTCCTTTCTAATGTATAAAAGTCCTGTCTCCTTCAAACATTCCTCATAGCCGAGTCGAGCTAGGCCCGGAATCAATCGAGTAACCCCGCACTGACCCTCTTTATGGTAGTTATATCTTTCCTGAGTTGTGATCAAAACTTTACACAACATTCTGGAGGTCTCACTAAATTCCTATACAATGTTAAAAGCACCTCTTTTGATTTGTAATTTATCCCCCCTACAAATACAACCTAAAACCATATTTGCTTTACCTACAACTGCCTGGCATTGTCCTGTCTGTTTTCCTCCATACATATTGCCTTTGCTTTACCTCTAGCTGCCTGGCATTGTCCTGTCTACTTACCTCCCATACATATTACTTTTGCTTTACCTCTAACTGCCTGGCATTGTCCTGTCTGCTTACCTCCATACATATCACCTTTGCTTTACCTCTAGCTGCCTGGCATTGCCCTGTCTGCTTACCTCCCATAGCCCTGTCTGCTTACCTCCCATACATATTACCTTTGCTTTACCTCTAGCTGCCTGGTATTGCAGTCTGCTTACCTCCCATACATATTACTTTACCTCTAGCTGCCTGGCATTGCCCTGTCTGCTTACCTCCATACATATTACCTTTGCTTTACCTCTAGCTGCCTGGCATTGCAGTCTGCTTACCTCCCATACATAATACTTTACCTCTAGCTGCCTGGCATTGTCCTGTCTGCTTACCTCCCATACATATTACCTTTGCTTTACCTCTAGCTGCCTGGCATTGCCCTGTCTGCTTACCTCCATACATATCACCTTTGCTTTACCTCTAGCTGCCTGGCATTGCCCTGTCTACTTACCTCCATACATATTACCTTTGCTTTACCTCTAGCTGCCTGGCATTGCAGTCTGCTTACCCCTGTATATATTACCTTTGCTTTACCTGTCGCTGCCTGGCATTATCCTGTCTGCTTACCTCCCATATATATGTAATATATATTGTCATTATTCTTACCCGTACCCAACGCCTTACTTTTACCCAATCTACAAAAGTATCGACCTGATACTTTCATGGACCTGATCACCCCCATCTCTTTTATCTACCTATCTGCAAACTTGCAAAGCGAACTCTTAGTCTTAACCGCACACACGACTACACCTACAGACAGGACGGCCAGGTAGGTTATCTAGTCTAGTAGGAAGACTAGGTCCCCCTGCACCCCCCGGAGATATACTTCTAATCAGTGTTTCTAGATTGGAAAAAATGTGTAGAAAATGACTAGCTATGGCCCCAAGCTGAAAAAATGTCCCACATACCATTTTTATGCAAATTACTGCTGCCATTATCAAAAAAACGATTTTTGACATATCTCAGCCAATATTGCAGATAATTGAAAAATGAAGGTGTCTAGACCCATGTTTTGAAGGGCATAGATCATGATAGAACTATTCATAACATGATTACATGTGTCTATGGTATACTAGTATGCTAATTAGTGCTTTATTTACAAAATAATCACAGTTTTACGAAATAATAGACTCATATTAAGGTCCGTCTACACAGACGTTAACACAAAGTTTTATTTTTCAGGTTCTACACTCCGTTTTCTTTTGGGCATGCTTGCTGTCGATGTCTACCATCACTGTTAAATGACAAATAAGAAATCACGAATGATGTTAAAAGTGCCTGTGAAAGGAGGCTCTGAGTTTTCAGTGAGGTAACAGAGGTTCTGAGTCATGTTCTACACTAGGGTACTTTTTAGCTGACTAAACCATGTTTAGTGGCATCAAAAGTGCTAATAGCTAAAACATCTAAATTCTTCCACACTAACGTTAGCTATCTAGGCCAATGAAACATTGTGCTAAGTTACTGTAGCTAGCTCAGCTGTCGTGCCTCTTTCTGGTTCAATTCATATACAGAAGTCAACAGATATGTCTCATGTTTGGCATTAACAAAAGTTTAAGTTACACCGACATTAGGAACATACTGTACATAGATGAGGCTAGCTTTAACGTTAGCTAACATGGTGCTAGCTGGCTCAGCTGTTATTCTGCCTGTTTATGATTTCATGCAGAAACTGAAGTCAAGAGTGTGAGTAACATTATAGTTAGCATCTTACCTGGCTAGATTGGAGGATGAATACCAAGAACAACACACAGATGGAATGGAAGACTGAACTTTCAACTGAGGTATTCAATAACATCAACGTTACCAATTGATACGAGCGCGCGACATTACCAATTGATACGAGCGCGCGAGCGCGCATGTTACATGGATGGAAATGTAAAATGGCAGCTATAGCAGCACTAATTTGGATCTCTAGTCTGTCATTTCTGCACTGTGATTGGATAACATAAAAAAATATGTTTGGGAGTTAACAGCAGGAGTTGGTAGATTTTACGTGGGCTGGGTGAGAAACCTTTAAATAAGCAAGTGAAAATCTCTCGCAATACAAAGTCAATGGTGGGAAGAAAAGTTGAGTGGTACCAATGTTACTGCCAATGTCCCGCCCCTATGCAAGACTCAGGAGCATCTTGTTGACATTTAACCTTGAAAATACCTGGGTTTAGACCCCTTATGTACCATGTTAAGTTATCTGCAGTATTAACGTATCCTTATCATTTGTAAAACTGATTATTTTGTAATTACAGCATTAATATGCATACTAGTATACCATAGACACATGTAATCATGTTATGAATAGTTCTATCATGATCTATGCCCTTCAAAACATGGGTCTAGACACCTTCATTTTTCAATTATCTGCAATATTGGCTGAGATATGTCAAAAATCGTTTTTTTGATAATGGCAGCAGTAATTTGCATAAAAATGGTATGTGGGACATTTTTTCAGCTTGGGGCCATAGCTAGTCATTTTCTACACATTTTTTCCAATCTAGAAACACTGATTAGAAGTATATCTCCGGGGGGTGCAGGGGAACCTAGTCTTCCTACTAGACTAAACGTACTTTCCTTGGGACGGGATGTTAACCGTATGTCAGCATTAAATTTCTTTATCAACTTTCACAAGCGACATCAAATAAGGTTCAACTAACCCTTCCTCTTCTTCGTCTGCACGGCCTCCGCAGGATTAGGACCAATACATTCTTCTTCCACATCTTTATCAGTTGTCCTCTCTTCTTCCACCTCTTTATCTTCGGGTTTCCTCTTTTTTTCCACCTCATCATCAGTTTTGCTCCGCTTTTCCACGCCTTTATCTTCGGGTTTCCTCTTTTTTTCCACCTCTTTATCATCAGTTTTGCTCCGCTTTTCCACGCCTTTATCTTCGGGTTTCCTCTTTTTTTCCACCTCTTTATCATCAGTTTTGCTCCGCTTTTCTACGCGTTTATCTTCGGGTTTCCGATTTTTTTCCACCTCTTTATCATCAGTTTTGCTCCGCTTTTCCACGCCTTTATCTTCGGGTTTCCTCTTTTTTTCCACCTCTTTATCATCAGTTTTGCTCCGCTTTTCCACACCTTTATCTTCGGGTTTCCTCTCTTTTTCCACCTCTTTATCATCAACTCCCCTCCTTTTTTTCTCCGCCTCTCCCAACTCGGTTTCTCTGCCTGACTGACACCGCTTCCTCGCCTGGTCCGCCATGCTCGCCACTTGCGTCAGCCGCCAGATAACTTCACACTAAACCTGCACAATTATTTATTTTTTTTATTTTTTTTAAATATAGATAATTACATTTAGTCTAACTGAAATTCTCTCTATATCACAATCGCAAATATATAAATATAAATAAGTGTATGTATTTAAATTTTATCTGGTTAAAATAAAAGATTTTTCATAAGCACCATCCGAGTTACCACTTGCCTAATTATTGAAAAATAAATCAACATAATTATTTAAATCATTATTGTATTATCAGTAGTCAGTATTTTATAATAACTAAAATATCATAATATTCTGAACATTTTTGGATAATTTAGTGTAGTTGTGGAGGAATTACAAAGAGCGATGTAGATGGCGACGTAATAACAGTAGTGTAAAGGCGTTGTGGAGCAAAAGGTGAAAAATACATATTAAAATGGTCCACTTTCGCACGCCAGCAGGTTTACTCTATTTAATAGGAAAATACTCCATAACCTGACCTTCAGTGAACCCTTACGTATGCACGCACGTAAAGTTTTGCTGAAACCGAGACTGTGAACCATGGTGTAATGGTATTACATGAGTTTGCTGTTTTTACTTTATTACATTTGTTTTATTTATTATATTACTTATTATTATTACTTATACATTACTTATTACTATACTTATTTCTTATTACTACGGCCTTCAGGCGATATTGTTCAAAGTGTGCACCACGTTCTTGTCACATTCCTTTATTTGGGCGGTGTATAGGACACACACTGCTGGAATCGTTCCTAAAAATAAAAATAACCCGGGTTATGAACATGAATCAAAAATGTCAATGATGCTTATTCTCTTGGTAAGTGTGACGAAACGCGCGCGTCATAATTCTGTTTCCGGGTCCAAACACAAAACCACTGGAGCCAAACATCAGCTGGACTCAGTGAGAAAAGTGCTCGGTCATGCCGCAGTGTTGCGTTCCTGAGTGTGTAAATAGATCAGAAACCAACCAAGAACTGTCTTTCTACCGATTTCCTGCTAATGAAAAACAAAGGCTGAAGTGGCTTAAGCTGATAAGGTAAATTAGTTTGTATAATAATAATATGGCATAAGCCACCACACTGTGTCAGTGTACTGCTGTGTTGTGTACAGACTGCAATACCCAGCAGATACCCAACCGCTCGCTCCCCCTCCACCCCATACATATATTCCCTTCAATATCCCTCACTACCCTCCTACACCTCTACCCCCCTAAATAATAGGTCATATCAAATCCTCCTCTTCACACACATACAGATGCTTCCCTCTATTCCCACTCCCACACTTATTACCCTCCTTCTACACATACACAATTAATCCCTCTCAGATATTTCACAGCATGCTGCCCTCTATTCCCACTCCCACACTTATTATCCTCCTTCTACACATACACAATTAATCCCTCTCAGATATTTCACAGCATCCCTCCCCCTACCCACAAATCACCCCTCCCCCCCCCCCTCCCCCTCTCCTCACAAACACACAAATATTTACCTAGACATATTCCCCCACCACACACCCCTCCATACACACCCTCTTCTTACTCACAAAACAATCATTCAGTATTTACTACGAGACTAACATAAACTTTGTTTTTTTCAGACGCAAAGATTTCATCCCCACTTGCAACTCTCGAGTGTGCAGCTGGCACTTCTCCAATGGAAAGGATGAGGGACCATCACGGTTTTCATGGAACTCGGACAAGACCTTCAACTTTCCTAATCCTGAACCGAAAACTCATGTGCGACGTCGGAAACGCAAACAGCTGTTGGAGAACTCTGTCGATGAGAATGAAGACGATGCAGTCCAAGGTCTCTTGGTTCTAGCAGATGCTGCTGCGAGCACAGTGAACAGTACAAGTTCTGTAACTGCTGGTGAGACTATTTTACAAATAGAAAAGGTCATGCTGATCAAGGAAAATGAAACCCTGAAAAAAGAACTTGAGAGACAGAAACAAACATTTTCCTTCAAACAAATAGAAAATGATGCTGATAAAGTTCAGTACTATACAGGTTTGCCAGATGTCGCCACTGTGAGATTCCTGGAACAGTTACTGGGGAGATTTGAACTGACCTACCAGAGCACCTGGACTGTACAGATGTTGGCACTTGTTGACCAATTGCTGTTGACCCTAATGAAGCTGAGACTCAACTTGGGCAATTTAGATCTGGCAACCAGATTTAACTGTAGTACTGCCACTGTGATCAACATCTTCACTACAGTTGTGGGCGCGCTCTATGACATTCTGTATGTTGGGATGATGGAGAACAACATTCCGTCCATAGCCAAGAACCAGAAGTGTCTTCCATCTTGTTTTCTTCCGTTTCCGAACTGTAGAATTGTCTTCGATTGTACCGAAGTAGCAGCGTCGAACACAGAAAAACCGGACACCCAGTGTCATCTGTACAGTCAGTACAAAGGCAGAACAACACTCAAGTCACTAATTGGTGTTGCTCCGAATGGCGTGATTACTTTCGCCAGTGACCTCTATGGTGGGAGTGATTCAGACAAAGCAATAACTTCAGACTGTGGAATCCTCAAGCAACTGCATCCAGGTGATATGATTCTCGCCGACAAAGGGTTCACCATCCGAGACATTCTTCCACAAGGAGTTTCCTTGAACATTCCAGCATTTCTCATGAACGGCCAATTCACCCAAGAAGAGGTCGTTAATAACAGACAAATTTCTGTTGCTAGAATTCATGTTGAAAGGTCAATTCAAAGACTCAAACTGTTCACAATTTTAGATCGTATACCATACCAGTTTAAGAAAATTGTCAACAAGATCCTGAAAGTTTGTGTATGTTTGACAAATCTGCAGACTCCAATTCTATGCGAATTTCAAGATAAAATGTGATTGTTACATAACGATATTTATTGTTGTTTAATACTTTTGAAAAACATATAAATATCTTCAATATCATATTCATGTCGTGAACAATAGTGAAATTAAGAGAGAAAAAAAAAAGTTTATGAATTTTGGGGGGCGATCACATGTTCTTGAGAAAGTAAATTGGTGTTTCCAACAATCCCTTATAGATCAACCAGATATATTGTTTTATGCAACATCTTTACGTCAAAATATATGGTCGTTCATGCTTTGAAAGCTCAAACACATATTCTATGGTGTGTATGTACAGTTTAATCAAACTAAATAAAATTTGATCCCAAATTTTGTAGATTTTGTTTGGTTCAAAAATTTAAAACAAAATTGTTGTTTTTGGGAATTACTCGAAAATTTTTAGGGGTAAAAACTGGCTGTTGCCAGCCATATTGTGAATGTCGTGTAGCTCTGTCACAGTGTGTGTGAAAATAACTTGTAATGAGTGGAACAGTTATCAAGCAAAATTAATTGGATTAGAACCCACAGGCCTCACCCTATGTGTGGGATCTGGTGCCCCCAGAAACCAAATATTTCTAAATCCTTTGTGATGCATTCTGATATATACAGTATAGCAGAACACATTATTTCAGCTTCAAATTACTAGTATGTGTTTTTTGTTATTGTTATTTATAAAGTTGTTCATACTGTTGTTAATTCAAAACACAAAATGGACTGGAGCACTGGTCCACCTTTTGTATTCAGTCAGGTGGATCTGAGCAAAAACAAGTGGATATTGTCCAGTGATCCAGTGCTTTTCACACACACTGCTGGCAGCTGTCACAGCAACATTCTACAGTGGCGGATGGACCTCGACTAAACCATACTATTCCAGGCGTTATAATTAAATATGGCAACAGTAGCATGTAAATTTACTACAAAATGATAGTTGGCAAAAAAAACTGTCTTGTAGAATGTCTCTAACTTGGCGATGTTTGGCGCCCAAGCTGGATCTTTTATGACTTGAATAATGGCAAGCTCAGTTGGTGTCCAGACCACCAAGTCACATCTACGTGCACTGATCAAGTGGAGATTCCCCTGGATTTGGTCGAAGTATGTGTGGGAACGCTTCAGTTTGAAGAGACCGGTGACCTCGTCCACTGTCAGGAAGAAGTGTTTATTTTCTGCAACTTCAGCAATGCTTGTGTTCGTAGCAACCCATGGACACTTGACTTCAACAATGTGGTCATCAGAGATTGACCCATCTGGGGAGGCCCCGAGCAGGCCGCTGGTGGACAGGAAGAGCCCCCTACGTTGTACAGGTTACCCGGTCACCTGGCTGTAATGCTCTATCCCTCTATCTTCATGAGTTATGCCCCAGTCAATAGCCTGTAAAAGATAAAAGAAAAGAAAAAAGACCCAGTTATAACTTGTTATAAATACACGTTATATCATTGTGTATTTGATAGTTGTTTGAGCCATGTAATAAAGGTAGAAAATTCTCCTGACTTCACAACAATTTTTTTACTTTCAAAATATGCATTTTAGAGCATTCATTTTTTTTGTTTTGGGGGTGATTGTTCAATTCTGGATTTTTTTCAGTATTCAGGGAGGAACATACCTTGGCTCCAGCAATCTTGGTATACTCTCCACGGAGTGTCTTGAACAGAGATGGAGGAAATGAGTGCCTCCTTATGGCTGCTAGCACTAGTCCAAACCTGCTGGCAGTGATCCTGTTATGTCTGTAGGAAGACCTGGAAATTATAAAATCCATGTACTTTATCATGCACTTTCGGTATATTCTCACTTCACAGAAGTCAAGATGTACTACTGTATTATGTGTCTGGGAAGGCCATGAGATTAACCTTCAGTAGAGGATTTTCTAAAGTGATCATGAGGATCTAATACTGTTATCTTAGTGAAGTAATATGTATGGCAATAAGTTTATATTTTTTTCCTTTAAACAAAAGTTTTCAAGATTGTCTCTGAGTCTGATATTTACAATTTAGCATAATGTACGTGTTACATTCCAACTTTAATCTTAAATTGGAATGTAAAACTAGCTACTTACCAGTATAAAGAAGGAAATGGATAGGACAGAGACAGAAAATATTGGGTACCGGTAACGACATGTATACTGTGCACACTATCTGCTATTTTACAATTAAACATGTGCATAAGACCCTTAAACTGTATGCCAGCTCTTGAGTCTTGAAACCTACTACTTTCATGCAATATATACTAGTACTAAACGCATTCACCATGTTAATATGTTCATTAAAACCCATGCAATGTTTATATCTGATTAAAATTGCATTTAAAAAAGCTTGAGAGAGAAAATAAATTCAACTCACACATTTCCATCAATAAATTAACCTGAAAGCAAAATATTAACATAAATCCTTAAACATGACATGACTTTACAAAGTATCATAATCAAGACCTTACCAGAGAGGGTTCTTGCTCTGTCCCACTGTAGCCTTCTCTATTCCCTGCTGTTCCTCATTGGAGAGCTTCATTTGGGCAACGAAGTAGGACAACTTGTCCTGGGCTGCAGCGAACCCGGGGCTCGACACCACAGCCTCATACATCTTGATTGGCAAAACCTTTAAAACAATACATGACAATACAAGCAGTTGCACTACATATTTCAAATTTTCATAAAAGAATATATGCAGTGCGTATCAAAAAAAAGGTAATCCGAATTCAAGGGGTTAATATGCAAAGGTTATTTAGTTTGACAATTTACGTGTGGTTTACCAATTATGAGGAGATCCTCAGCTTTCCATTGATGCCTTTCTGCATCATTGCTGTCACACATGATCGAGTACATGTTCATTGAAAATGACAAGTTCAAATCGCATTTTTACAAGTTTGGCTAATCGGTGCAAGACAGTTTGAAATGGATGCATTACTTGTCGACTGGCAAGTTAATAATGTAAAATTGTTAAGCTGGTCTGGTAATCGTCGGTTGCGTCATCCTTTGTTTAAGATGGGCCTACAGTGTATGGGTTTAGAGACAGTCTGAGTCATTGAAAAGATGGTTCAACTTACGACTGAACAGCGGACCTTCGTGGTTACAACCTTTCACCAAACTGGAAGTTTGCAGCGAACTTGTGATGCGTTCAGGGAACGTTTCCCAGAACGGGAGCCTCCAGCAGCCAAAACCATCTGGGCGAATGTTATAAAATACCAAGAGCATGGCACTAGTCTCAACCGCAACAAGGAGAATTCTGGTAGGAGGCGCACTGGGTGATCAGAAATGAACAATGCATCAGTGAGGCAGCACGTTTTGGAGCATCCTAGGGATACCAGTGCAAGACGAAATGGGACGGGATTGCCTTCGGCAACATTCAACCGATTCACACAAGACTGGACCTCCACCAACATCCATATCGGATTCACATCCGGCATCAACTTACGCCAGGGGATTTTGCCAGGAGGCTGGTGCTTGCCAGATGGTTGATAGCACGTTGCGAAGCAGATGTCAATTTCCTGCGGTATCTCGTTATCGGCGACGAAGCTGCTTTCGCCATGGATGGCAAGGTCAATACCCAAAATGTTCGTGAATATGCACCGACAGGACAACCCCCGGAATTTAATTTTGACACCAACATGAATCGACAAACGTGGACTGTTTGGTTGGGACTTTGCAGAAGTGGTCAGGTGATCGGACCATTTTTCTTTCAAAGGAATGTCAATGGTAACAGGTATCTGCAGATGATCAATGATGAAGTTTTACCGCAGCTGGAGGAGAACTTTGAGCGACAGGTTCGTGGTGTCTTCAGATATCTCTGGTGGGCCCAAGACGGCGCCCCAGCACATCGTCTTATCGCTGTCCAGAGATCGACTGAGGGAACTCTTTGGAGACCGAGTCATCGCCCTCAACCATGCAGTGGAATGGCCGCCAAGATCACCTGACCTCACACCATGTGATTATTTCCTTTGGGGACATTTAAAGAATAAGGTGTTCGTAACTCCTTCCCATGATCTTGACGAATTGCAGGGCCGTATTCGACATGAAGTGGATGCTTTGCGCAATGACCCGGCTATGGTGAGACGAGCAGTTCAGGGCATGCTCCGCCGCTGTGAGCTTTGTGTTGAAAGGGGAGGTGGACATGTTGAAGGTGTGGGTGCATAAAGGCCAATCATTCCTGAGAAAAGTTCACATCTGACGTTCATTTTGCACCAATTATCCTGACTTGCATCGATTAGCCAAACTTGTAAAAATGCGATTTGAACTTGTCATTTTCAATGAACATGTACTCGGTCATGTGTGACAGCAATGATGCATGGAAGGTATCAATGGAAAGCTGAGGATCTCCTCTTAGTTAGTAAACCACATGTAAATTGTCAAAATAAATAACCTTTGCATATTAACCCCTTGAATTCGGATTACCTTTTTTTTGATACGCACTGTATATTGCATACAGGGAAAATTGATATTACCTCAGCTGGTTCAGCAGATAAAATCCACCGCATGCCAGTAAAGCGGCCAAGCTTAGTCAGCTGTTCAGCGGCCCATTCCTTGTCCTCAGCAGCCACAGGTCTTTTAATGCCAGCTGTAAAAACATAATACCTACATGTATAGGTAATTAAAACAATAATAATTGCAGTATAATATGGTGAGGTTTGTGAATCAATAAATCAAAAGTACCTATCCTAGTAGTTGGTGCCATCTCTGACACCCTCTTGGCCACTATCTCTTTCTCCTTCACTGCCTTGGGTCTTGACCACTTACACTCCATGTCAGTTCTGGTTATGTTTTTCTCCACCCAGATCAGGAGGGCTGCCATGTGATGGCATTTCTCTTTGCCAATAGGGCATTGACATGAGTGGCTGGAAACCATTTGATTTTCCACCTGCAACTGTACAAAAGTTACATATAGATAATTGCCATTTATAGAGATCAATTACAGTAAAGTTTATATTTCCACATAACTGGTACATAAATAGATATGCTTTGTTAAGAAGCAGTTAACACCCTCGTCAATTAGTCACAGGACAAGGTTTATCAAAGAGAAAAAGAACAAAATGTTAATCCATTTGGTTTCTCATCCAAATTGTCCCTCCCGAAGTTCCTGATATGAATTGATGACATTAAAGCGCGGCGTTACGCGCGCTGCTTGCGAGCAAGGAGGAAGCGGACAAGCGGTAACTTATAAGCGTCTTTATTTCAGGAGCTCACTGTAACACTGGCGCGCTCCGGGCTGCGCGCCCGGTGTATATCATGAGGCCACGCCTACCCCTCGGGCGTGGCCACCGCCCACTTGGTGCGCGGAATGATGTCACCACGCCAGTGGGCTTTTGTGTCCGCCACACGCGCCCCCCCCCAGAATTCCCGCGCACCTGGAGGGCCAGTTTGCGGGGCAGACGAATGACCCGGCCGAAGCGCCCCCTGGCGATCGGCGGCGTCCGGGGTGCAGGGATGCCAGGTAGGATGCCCCTGGCTGCCCCTGGGATGGGTGCAGGACCAGGGGGCGGTGGGGCTGGGCGGTGCCGGGGGTCCGCCCGCAGGGGGGCGGCCCCGACGTGGGGGTCGGGCCACTGGCGGTGGATGGTCCACGTCGAGGTGGGCCGGCTTGAGGCGGTCTACCGAAACGCGGTCAGGAGTACCGCCGATGTCCAGGGTGAAGTGCTTCGCCCCGGTCTCCAGCACGCGGCAAGGCCCGTCGTACGGGGGCCGCAGTGGTGTCCGGTGGGCATCGTGGCGGACGAAGACGTACTCCGCCGTGCGAAGCTCCGGGGCGACGTGCGTCGGTGGGTGCCCGTGGCATGCCGTTGGCACCGGGGCGAACCTCTGGGCGGTCTCTTGCAGAGCGGAGCGCTGCTGTGCCGCGGACCATGGTGCCGTGGAGTCGGGGAGGAACTCGCCCGGCACCCGAAGCGGTTGCCCGAAGACCAACTCCGCCGCGTATGCGCGCAGGTCCTCCTTGGGCGCCGTCCGGAGGCCCAGCAGGACCCAGGGGAGACAGTCGACCCAGCCGCCGTCGCGGAGGGTGGCCCGGAGCGCGGCCTTCAATGAGCGGTGAAATCGCTCACACAGGCCGTTAGCCTGGGGGTGGTAGGCCGTGGTTCGGTGCAGCCGGACCCCGAGCCCCTGCGCGACCGCCCCCCAGAGCTCCGAGGTGAACTGGGGGCCGCGGTCGGACGAGATGTCTGAGGGGGCGCCGAACCGGGCGACCCAGGTGGCGATGAAAGCCTGCGCGACATCGGCCGCCGTTGTCGACGCCAAGGGCACGGCCTCCGGCCACCGGGTGGTGCGGTCCACCATGGTGAGGACGTAGGTGAAACCCCGCGAGGGGGGCAGAGGTCCCACCAGGTCCACGTGGATGTGGTCAAACCGGCGTTCCGGCACCGTGAACGGGGCCAACGGGGCCTGGGTGTGCCGGTGCACCTTGGCGCGCTGGCACGCGAGGCACGTCCTGGCCCAGCCGCGGACGGCCTTCCGGAGGCCATGCCAGACGAACTTGTCGGCGATCAGCCTTTGGGAGGCCCTCGCGCCCGGGTGGGACAGGCCGTGGATGGCGTCAAACACCTGGCGCTGCCAGCCCGCGGGCACGATGGGGCGAGGACGCCCGAGGGAGACGTCGCACAAGAGGGCCGCGCCCGCACCATCGAACGCCACCTCGGTGACGCGGAGGCCCGTGACGGCGGTCCGCAAGGCCTGGACGTCGGGGTCAGCGGCCTGGTCCACTGCCATCCGGGCATAGTCGATGCCGAGGTGGACTGCGTGGGCGACGGCCCGGGAAAGGCAATTCGCCACCGGGTTGTCCTTCCCCGCGACGTGCTGGATGTCCGTCGTGTACTCGGACACGGCCGAGAGGTGACGCTGCTGCCGGGCCGACCACGGCTCGGTGACCTTGCCCATCGCGAAGATCAGCGGCTTGTGGTCGACGAAGGCAGTGAACGCACGGCCCTCGAGCAGATGGCGGAAGTGCCTGACCGCCAAGTGAAGCCCGAGCAACTCGCGGTCGAAGGTACTGTTATGGCGTTCGGGCGGGCGAAGCTGCCGGCTAAAGAACGCCAGCGGTTGCCAAGCTCCACGCACCCATTGCTCGTGCACCGCGCCCACCGCGTAGTCCGAGGCATCGGTGGTGAGGGCGATCGGTGCATCGGGCGCCGGGTGCGCGAGCATGGTGGCGTTAGCCAAGGCGAGCTTCGCGCCCGTGAACGCCGTGTCCATCTGCTCGGTCCAGGTAACGTCGCCTTTGCCCGGCTTACCTCGGAGAGCTTCGTGCAGGGGGCGCAGGAGCTGGGCGATACGGGGCAGGAACCGATGGTAAAAGTTCACCATGCCCAGGAACTCCTGCAGCCCTCTGATCGTGCGGGGGCGCGGAAACCCCTTCACCGCCTCCACCTTGGCCGGCAGGGGGACGGCTCCGTGCCTGGTGACACGGTGCCCCAGAAAATCGATTATGGTGGCGCCGAACCGGCACTTTGCGGGGTTCACAATCAGGCCATGCTGGCCCAGGCGTTCGAAGAGCGTGCGGAGGTGGCGTAGGTGCTCTTCGCGGGACGCGCTGGCGACGAGGATATCGTCCAGGTAGACGTAGACAAAATCCAAGTCACGCAGGACGCTGTCCATCAGTCGCTGGAACGCCTGAGCCGCATTCTTCAGACCGAAGGGCAGGCGCAGGAACTCGAAGAGTCCGAATGGCGTGATGACCGCCGCCTTCGGGACGTCCTCCGGCCTGACGGGGACCTGATGGTAGCCGCGTATGAGGTCCACCTTCGAGAAGAAGGACATGCCCGCCAAACGAGCGGAAAAGTCCTGAATGTGGGGGACGGGGTAGCGGTCGGGAGTCGTGGCGTCATTGAGACGGCGATAGTCCCCGCACGGTCGCCATCCCCCGCCGGGCTTCGGCACGATGTGCAGCGGCGACGCCCAAGCGCTCTCTGAGCGCCGAACGATGCCGAGTCGCTCCAGGGTAGCGAAACACCGCTTTTGCCACCGCCAGCTTCGTCGGCTCGAGGCGGCGTGCCCGGGCGTAGACCGGTGGCCCGACGGTGGGGATGTGATGGGCCACCCCGTGCTTGATGGCCCCCGCCGAGAAGGTGGGCCGCGTGAGGGCCGGGAAGCCGGCGAGGAGGCGGGTGAATGCGTCCGCTGCCGGAAGCGTACAGACCAACGTGGCCGGAACCGAACCGTTCGGCAAGCCGCTTGGCAAGCTGCTCGTTGAGCTGGGAAACGCACAAGCGAGCGAGCTGAACGTCTCGGCCTGGACAAGACGTCTGCGCTTGACGTCGACCAGGAGCCCATTAGTGCACAGGAAGTCCACGCCAAGCAGTGCCATGGGCACGTCGGCGGTGACGAACGTCCATCGGAAAACCTGCCCTCCGAACCGCAGAGAGAGGCAGCGTTCTCCGTACGTACGGATGGGCGTCCCGTTCGCGGCAAGCAGCGCGGGGCCCCCACCCGCGGCGTGCTTGTCTGACGTGCCGGCGGGAACGACACTCACCTGCGCTCCCGTGTCGCACAGGTAACGGCGCCCGGAGAAGGTGTCCGTTATGAACAGCAGGCTGCTCGAACGGCCGGCGCTCATCGCCACTATTGAGCGCCGGCCTAGGCGTTTCCCGACCTGTTGAAGGAGCATGGCGGATGACACTGCCGAGCTTCGTGGCCGAACTTGGCGTGGAACCAGCACCAGGTGGTGGAGCTGGAGGAGCGCGGCTGGCTCCGCCAGGCCGGTGGAGTAGGCGGGTTTCCCCGCGGTGGCGGTTTTCGCCGCGGCGGTGGGCGGGGCGTGGCGGCGGTCACGAGGTTGCGTATCAGCATGCTGCGTATGCTGTATAAGCTGATGCTGTGGATCAGCAGCATCAGCAGCAGCATCAGCCACGAGGGCCGTGACGGCCACGCCGACTCTCGCCCGCGTGTCCAAAGCGGCGAAGTACTTGTCCGCCTCGGCTGCCAATGCTCGGGGTTCCGTTAGCCCGGTCCCGGCCAACGCGAGGCGAACCTGCGCTGGAAGTTGGCGACGGAAAAGCGCCCGGAATAGAGAACCGGGGGCTTCGTCGCCCAACAGTGACAGCATATGGTCCATTCGGACCGACGGGCGCGTGTCACCGAGCTCGGGGAGATCCAGGAGGCGGTCGGCCCGTGCGTCGTCCGTGAGGCCGAACGTGGCCAGGAGTAGCCGCTTGAGTGCCTCGTACTTGTGGCCGTCCGGTGGGTGGCGAAGGACGGACACAACTCGAGCGGCCGTGCCGGGCCCGAGGGAGGCGACGACGTGGCAATAGCGCGTGTCATCGCCGGTGAGGCGCCGAAGCTGAAATTGGGCTTCGGCCTGGACGAACCAGACTTCGGCCTGAGCCTCCCAAAATTCCGGAAGTTTGATGAAGTTGGCCATGGCAATGGCGTCGCGTGTGGAAGGATCGCTCCTGCAGATCCAACGTCAAGGGGGTCACCAGTAACGCGCGGCGTTACGCGCGCTGCTTGCGAGCAAGGAGGAAGCGGACAAGCGGTAACTTATAAGCGTCTTTATTTCAGGAGCTCACTGTAACACTGGCGCGCTCCGGGCTGCGCGCCCGGTGTATATCATGAGGCCACGCCTACATCTCGGGCGTGGCCACCGCCCACTTGGTGCGCGGAATGATGTCACCACGCCAGTGGGCTTTTGTGTCCGCCACAACATCCGAGTTGTAATTGCAACAGGCTGATAACTATTTTTTTAGATACAGCTTAGATAGTGCTGCCACACAGTGGATGATATTGTGCTAATTGAATCATTGTTATGTTCTGCTCCCAGCTACAATCAACAGGTGTCAGCACTATTCATGCAAGCACCCAGGAGATGCTGCCACCTATAATGAATGATTGATACTCCACCAGCCAAATGTCAGAACCAGGCTTGCCCACATGTAAACAAACTTACCTCCACCCTGTAAAATTTCTTCTTCATTGAAGCATGCACAGTTCCCTGTATGGCTCCTGTTTGGACATTCACTGCACTGACACGGTTGGAATTAAACGAGTTTAATCCCTTTTTCACACGTTCGGGGTCAGAAGAAAAGAAGTTGGTCAGAGTGAAAAGAGTCACAGGCTCCATTTTCGTGTTTGGACCCGGAAACAGAATTATGACGCGGCGCGTTACGTCACGGCTTACCAAGAGGATATGGATATATAACACATCGTGGTTATGTAGCTCGGAAAATTCCAATTGTACTGAGATATATATACAGTCACGTGAAAAAGTAAGTACACCCCATGTAAAGTTTTGACCTTTTCAACATATTTCAACATACAGCTATTTGATCTTCATTTCAACAATATTGATAGATAAAGGTGAGATAATATAACAAATATCATGAAACATTTACATTTTGTAGTCCATTGTATAATTTAAATAAACATAAATACAAATTTCGCATGTGGAAAAAGTAAGTACACCCCTACATTTATCAATACTTCAAATACCTAAAATAAGAGTCAGGTGCACCAGCTCAGGTGCAAATGATTAGAACATCGTTGGAGAGGATCTTGGGGGAACCTGTCTTATTTAAACCTCAGACATTTAGTTTGGTTTGCTCTTTGTTGTTGAAGTGTGCGGCGCCACCATGCCTAGATCAAAAGACCTCTCTGGGGCCTTCAGAAAGAAGGTTATAGATGCCTACGAGTCTGGGAAGGAATTTAAAAAGATCTCCAAACAATTTGAAATCAATCATTCGACTGTCCGGAAGATCATCTACAAGTGGAGAAGATTCCAAACAACTGCCAACTTGTTCAGGCCAGGCCGCCCCAGCAAGTTCAGCCCGAGAGCAGACCGCAAGATGCTGAAAGAAGTCTCTAAGAACCCCAGAATGTCATCACGGGACCTACAGGTAGCTCTTGCCACTGTTGATGTCAAAGTGCACGAGTCTACCAATAGAAAGAGGCTGTACAAATTTGATCTACATGGGAGGTGTGCAAGGAGGAAATCTTTCCTGTCCAGAAAGAACATCAGGGCAAGACTAAAGTTTGCCAATGAACACCTAGGCAAAGACCAGCACTTCTGGAACAATGTGCTCTGGACAGATGAGTCAAAGGTAGAGCTATTTGGCCACAGTACCAGAAGATATGTTTGGCGAAAACCAAAGACAGCATTTGACCACAAGAACCTGATACCAACTGTAAAGCATGGTGGTGGAAATATTATGGTTTGGGGCAGCTTTGCTGCAACAGGGCCTGGGCAGCTCACCATCATAGAATCCACTATGAATTCTTCATTGTACCAGAGGGTGCTTGAGGATAATGTGAGGCCATCTGTCAGAAAGTTGAAGCTCAACCGAAGGTGGACCTTGCAACATGACAATGACCCTAAACATACCAGTAAATCCACCAATGAATGGCTGAAAAGAAAAATGGAGGGTTCTGGAATGGCCAAGTCAAAGCCCGGATCTAAATCCCATCGGGATGTTGTGGGGGGATTTGAAACGAGCTGTGCATGCAAGAAACCCCTCAAACATCGCACAGCTGAAAGAATTCTGCATGGAGGAGTGGGCAAAAATTTCTCCCAGTCAATGTCAGAGACTGGTAGACAGTTATAAGAAACGCCTACTTGAGGTTGTTTCTGCCAAAGGGGGCAATACCTCCTATTAGAGCCAAGGGTGTACTTACTTTTTCCACATGCGAAATTTGCATTTATGTTTATTTAAATTATACAATGGACTACAAAATGTAAATGTTTCATGATATTTGTTATATTATATCACCTTTATCTTTCAATATTGTTGAAATGAAGATCAAATAGCTGGATGTTGTAATATGTTGAAAAGGTCAAAACTTTACATGGGGTGTACTTACTTTTTCACGTGACTGTATATTGTCGCCTTCACAAGGCCCACGACGCCTATAGGCTCCAACCTTTCGAAATTTGATCCTTTTGACAGTCACTTCGGTTGTTTTACACGGAATGGGAAACTTATCGGGAGGGCATGCTGATTGTGAATATGACATTTCCGAAGATGTCTTGGAATTACCAAAATGACGAACGTTACAATTTTGGGTGGCATCAGGTCCAACCAATATGTATGGAGCAGACATTCATACATACATACAAACACTTTTCCATTATATAGCCTATACTACAGGGTGAGTCATAGGTCCCAGGACACGCCTGTAGCTGCTTATACAAGACTAGCTGAGGTACCCGGCTTTGCCCGGGTTGAATAAGAATAAGACAAATATATGATGAAAAGAACATGTATATTTTAGAGCAATATCACAGTACATTTCCTACATGACGTTTTGTCAATTGTCAATTTCTCAAAACCTCGGTGTACAACATTTCTGGTTTTCTTACTTGGTGCCAAGACATAAAGATTGCTTGGTTTTCCAACCCTCGAGCAGCCCACGTACAGCTGGCCATGGGAAGTACCCGGCATTGCCGGACGGGGGAAGGGAGGGGAGGGGGAAGGGGAGGGGAGGGGAACGGGGGGGGGGAGGAGAGGGTGGGGAGGGGAGAAGAGGGGGAGAGGGGAGAAGAGGGGGGAGGGGAGAAGAGGGGGGAGGGGGAGGAGGAGAGAAGAGGAAGGGGAGGGGGAGGGGGGGATGGGAGGGGGGGATGGGGGAGGGGGAAGGGGGAGGGGCAAGGGGGAGGGGGAGGGGAGAAGGGGAGAGGGTAGGGTGGAGGGGGAGGGGGAGGGGAGGGGATAGGGGGGAAAGGGAGGGGCATGGGGGGAAGGGAGGGGGGAGGGGAGGGGGGAGGGAGAAAGGGGGAGGGGGATGGAGAAAGGGGGGGAGGGGGAGGGAGGGGGAGGGAGAAATGGGGGAGGGGAGAAGAGGGGGGAGGGGAGAAGAGGGGGAGGAGGAGAGGAGAGAAGGGGGGGATGGGGAGGGGAGGAGGGAGGGGACGGGGCAGGGGGGAAAGGAGGGCCATGGCGGGAAGGCAGGGGGATGGGAGGGGGGAGGGGAGGGGGGGAGAAGGGGAGGGGGAGGGGAGAAGGGGAGGGGGTAGGGGGAGGGGAGAAGGGGAGGGGGGAGAAGGGGAGGGGGGAGGGGAGGGGAGAAGGGGAGGGGGTAGGGGGGAGGGGAGGGGGAGGGGATAAGGAGAGGGGGTAGGGGGGAGAGGGAGGGGATGGGGCAGGGGGGAAAGGGAGGGCCATGGGGGGAAGGGAGGGGGAGGGGAGTGGAGGGGGAGGGGGGGAGGGAGAAATGGGGAGGGGGAGGGGGAGAGGGGGGATGGGGAGGGGGAGGGAGAAAGGGGGAGGGGGAGAGGGAGGGGAAGGGGGGAGGGGAAGGGGAGGGGGAGGGGGGAGTCAAGTCGGAAGTCATTGTCGTCAATTGAATGTCGCATTTATTTTTTATTCCCTGTCAAATGGCATTGGTCCCGCATTCCGAACCCGGAAGTCGGAAGTCATTGTCGGCAAAGTTGAAAAATTAACGTTACGAAATCACGGAGGTATATAATATGGAGAGCCAATTGGCCACCTCGCAGCATTAGCCGCCGTGAAGCCACCGGAAATAGTCTGGCGGCCATATTGGGAAGCCGATCGTAAGCCTGTCAAAGCAAAGGCGTGGCGCACTGATGATGCAGCTGGAGCGAATTTTAGGACCGCCGACTATTTAATTAATATAGAATACTAATATTTGAACTGATATTCGGGCTCAGAATCCCGTTCTTTAAGGAAATGGTGTTCATTAAGTTTGAAGTTGGTTCTAGACGCATTTTTCCTGGGGAATCCAATGGTTTAGAGCTTGTTTGAAAAAAAAGTGCCCAAAATTACCGCTCGGTGTTCTTTATCGTTCTTCTCATGACCCAATCACCCACTAGTAGGAATAAGAATCCTGACATGTTACACCCCTGTTTAACTCCTGTCTTCACCTTGAACCATTCTGTTGTTTCACCTTGGTCGACGACCGCACATTGAAAGTCTTGGTAAAGGGCTTTTACAAGGTTCACTAATTTTCCAGGTATGCTGTATTTCTTCATTATGACCCAGACTTTCTCTGGGCAAGGAGTCGAAAGCTTTCTAGAAATCTATAAAATTGAGGTACATCGTCGTTTGCCATTCTTTGGCTTGTTCTATAATATTCCTCAATATAAAGATCTGATTTGTTGTCATGTTATATGATGTTACTTAATTCAGTCATTATATTGTAACTAAGATGTGTATGTTTCTATTACCGAGATGTTAGAAACCACGCAGATATAATGATAACCAGAGTTTATTCTACACTGACATGGGTCAGCAACACATCAACAGTGAGTCAGTCACATAAATGACATGAAACGCTGTCATGTAGTTAACCCACACAATTCACAGTTAACCCACAAAACACACCCACACCATGTAGAGATGAGGTCGCTCTTATATTTCAGCTTGCTCTGGTGTTGCCTCACTGGTGAGCAAACAGGACCAGTTTGCAATATTTTTTCCTGATGCGCTCTTCCTTCATGTCATCATCGAGTGTTCTCACAACATGATGGAAACGTATCTTGCTGTATGATTGTGATACAGAATGTATTAAAGCAAACACATGGTTGCTGTCTGCCTCACAGTCAAACATGTGCCGATCCAAGGAAGCAAATGTAGACCGACCGACCTCAGAAAGGACAGAAGTGGAAATTGCCACTCTTATCCCACTTTCACGAGGCATTTTGCCATTGCTTACAGCCAGGAGCCTCTTGACACAGTGTTCAGTCACCTCACAGACACGAACAACACTGTGCGAGGGAACTATGAGGCCACCCCTGTTCTTGGTAACAATCAGGCTGTACATTGGTGTGGTTTGCCATTCTTCGTTGTTACTGGTCAATGCAGAAAGACATTGGCTACACTTCAGAGTCTTCCTCACCATCCTCACCACATAGCCGCCAATATAGCCAACACATGACTCTGTAAAGATGGAAAGTTGCTCAAAATTTGGAATATCCGCATAGTCGTGGTCCTCTTTTGCCGGCGATCTCAACTCCAGGTCGTATCGTCTGGCCACCAACATGTCGTGACTCTCGTCAGGCACAGCCTGCTTTGCAACGCACTTGAAGGAAGCCGCATTCAGGATTCTGGTTGAGTCCTGTGCAGAACAGTTCCCACTTGCAGACTTGATGTCATGTCGCATCAAGAGGCGCTTATATGCGGCAACAAACTGCCGGGCCGTTGGGTTATTCCCACTTCCACATGCAATGCGGACCGCTCCAAAGAAAAGTTCAATGTGGTCTTGGCTCATTTTGTACGTGAGCAGGTATCGCAGGGGAGATGAGGCAGGTTTGACATATGTGAAATACAAAATTTTGACACTCTCTATGCAGATCATGAAACCAATGAAGGGGGTTTTCAAACGCGTATTGGTCATAACTTGACCATTCATGTTTTTGATGTTGGACAAGTAACTGTAGGCAGTATCCAGGAATGGCAGGAAAAGTCCTTCTCGTGATGTCATGAGTGGTGCCTTGTAGTTTCGTGCCAATGGATTGCGAGAATTTAGAATGTCAAACAGTTTGTCCAATGTTTCAATGTGTTGGCAGGTAGCCTCACTGCCCTGAAATTCTGATAGTTGCAAAGTGTCCCTGCAAAACCGAATTGCATCTGCCACACTAGTGCTCAATGTCTGAGCGGCTGTGTCCACCTTCATGACATTGCTCTTCCACTCGATGTGTTTCCGGGAGAGCTTATTTCCCAGACGCAAGCCTTCCCTCTTCTGCAGATCAAAGAGTGCCTGGATGTATTTCCACGCGATGACTTTTTTGTTGCCATCCTCCATCATTTTCATGGATCCAAGACAGTTTCTTGCAAGTTTAAGCATGTGACATGCATCGAGTACAACACAAATTTTCTTTTCGGGATTTGCTGGGTGGGGAAATGTTGGTTTCACATTCTGTGGCGTGATGTCGGCACCTAGCTCACGTAACATTGTCAAATGAGCGGACGGTCCATCGCAAGTTAAGGAAACCACCTCTGCACCGATATCATGCAATTTTAGTAGACATTGTGTCACCAAATTCGCCTGTTCCTTCCCCGACAATCCATTTATCATAAAGTATGCTACAGGCACTTTCCAACTGTCATTCAGCTTCCATTCCCCGATTCCGATTCCCCGATCGACGTGGGAGCCCCAGCTCCTTCACTAGCAGACAAGACAGCCGGCTTAACGTTCGCCAGGATGATCAGTCGCCCTGCCCGTGAAATACCAGGATCGGGATTCGTACCAGGACCCTGAACAACTTCCTGCCCTACCTACTGCTACTGCGAAGTGGGAAGGCAATGGCAAACCACCTAGTGCTGTAATTTATACAACCCTCATTTGCAGTTATTGGCATCAGATAGCTAAGGAAAAATAACAACTATTGAACAATAAACTTCCAATTTAGTTGCATGTTCGAGTCCGGTGTATTGTATTTCTTGCCCTGATGGATGTGGACGAATGTCACAATCGGCTTCCCAATATGGCCGCCAAGCAACTTCCGCTAGCTTCAGCCGACAGCCGTCATTGGCTCTCCAGTTTATTATATACCTCCGTGTACGAAATACGCTGATGACGTCATAATTTTAAAACCCAAAGGTTTTAAAAACATTTAAGGTGTGCTGTAGTTGCTCTGGGACGTACTGATTCCGAATATGAAGTTGAAAAATTAACGTTCCGAAATACGCTGATGACGTCATAATTTTAAAACGCGACGTTTTTTTTTTTAGTTGAGATTTTATTCGAATTCGAATTCCATTAAATTTCAACTGTTGGAAACAATAAATATTTCAATTTCCAACAGTTGAAATAATTATTGTTTCCAACAGTTGAAATTTAATGGAATTCGAATTCGCATAAAATCTCAACTACCGTTTATTCGTTCTTGGCGCGAAAAAATGGCGCGCATTTTGTCATTATGTGCGACTTTACGTCACTCCTACGGACGTGAAAACATTTGTTTTCCTTAAAAATATATTTAAAATAAATACAATAGTACATAAATTAACAATAAAAGAAGCTAAAAAACAATTAAAAATACAATAAAAAGCACATTGAAAATATATAAATATGTACGTACAGTATACTGTACGTACGCGCAACCGCGGGATCGGAAAGGGGCAGTCGCCGCCACAAACTACACCATGGAATTGCAGCTGGTTGCGGTTTTTTAAACCATTGATATTAAAATAAAACGTAGCCTATAGCCACCAGGATTTTATGCTGATTCCGAATCTGTGTCTAAAACTTTTCTCCGATGTGTAGTTCTTGAGTTATAAGCGGACATCCAGACAGACACACACACACACACACAGACACTCCTCCTTTATATATAGAGATTTGTTTGTACCATCTACCACGGTGAACCATAAGCGCCAACAGTAATAACATATTACAGTAATAACTAATACATAACAGAAGTTATAATAACACATTACATTTATTTTTACTCCTGTTGTTATGTATTACTGTTATTACTTTAATATGTTATTACTCCTTGGGCTTATGACTCACCCTGGTAGATTGGATAAACAAATCTTAAGTTCAGGCCCCACACGCCTGTGGTGGGCCCCAGATGTCATGCGGTGCTCCACGTCATGCAGTTCACCCGCTGAAAATGTTGTGAATTGTTTTTCTTTAATTTATTTGAGATCGCATTGTTTCACCTTTTTATGCAATCTACTTTCATTATATTCTGATCTGCTCCGATCTGATTTGCACCCCCCACCTCCTCTCTTTCTCCCACCCCCTCCCACTCCCCACCCCCCAACCTCGTCTCTATCCCCTAGACATTTGCTTTTTGACTTGCCAACGGAGAGGTTATATGTCTCTATCCTCTCTCACCACCCTCTCTCTTCTCTCTCCCCCCTCCCTCCCTGTAAAGTATCTCGACAAACTGCGATCATTTGTCGTACGCGTTTATTCACTCTGCCGATCAAGGCCCGATTCACAGCAGCGCCATCCGAGCTCTGGCGTAGGGATACAACCCGGTCCCGGTGTAGGGATACAATGGTGAACATTTGCACTGCATACATGACATCCTCCCCTTTAAGTCCAAAATTACCAAGAGCAATACGTGCTAGATTTCCAGAATTGACATTTCAAAAGCAACATTTCCAAACCATGTGAAAATATGTGTGCAAACGGTTATGAGAATAATGAAAATACGTGAAAATAGAACATGTGTCAACGTGAAAAAAAAACATCTTCAAAGATTCAACCGGTCGGGTGCTTTTCTCTCACGCATTGAGCGTCGCGGTGTACCAGTGGATACAGAGTCCGAGGTGATTCCTTTGGGTCGCGGTGTACCAGTGGATACAGAGTCCGAGGTGATTCCTTTGGTCTCCACGAAGGGTGTAGCGTTTGCAGAGGTTTTCGGGGCATCCGAGCCGGCTGGAGCGGCCACGACGATCTCCGGCAGTGGCGGGTCGAACTGTTGTCCTGACTGTGACGATGCTACAGGCTCCATCGACTCACAGTGACGGTAGGTTATGTGGTCCTGATGTCGACGAATTTCGCGGCCGTCCTGCAGGCGAATCACACTGGACAGTGGACCTGGCTTCTCGATGATGTCTCCCAGTAGCCACGTCGCACCTGCACCAAAATTTCGGGCAAACACTGGATCTCCAATGTTGATACATCGACTGTTGGACGTCTTATCGTGCACCAACTTTTGATTAAGCTGGCTCTGATAAACATTTGATGATATGTCTGGTTTGAGATTGTCAAGTGTCGATCTCAAGTGTCGTTTCATCAATAACTCAGACGGAGCTGCACCGGTTGTTGATTGTGGCGTGATGCGGTATTTGAACAGGAGACGAGACAGCTTTGTTTCCAGGGTTCCCTCCTGAAGTTTCTGCAATCCGGATTTGATGATTCCCATGGATCGTTCGGCCAAGCCATTTGAAGCCTGGTGATGTGGGCTGACAAACTTATGTTTGATGCCGTTCCGACGTGTGAACTTGGCAAACTCGGTACTGGAAAAACACGAACCGTTATCACTCACGATCATCCTGGGCAGACCATGAGTGGCGAAACAGCGTCTGAGTCTTTCGATGACAATGGCTGACGTAGTACCACGCGTCACATAGGCATCAATCCATTTTGTGTGCGCGTCCGTAATTATTAGAATCATGCTGCCGTTAATAGGCCCGGCATAATCGAGATGTAGGCGATGCCACGGTTCGCTGGGCCATTCCCAGGGATGCAGTGGCGCTTTTGCAGGTGTATTCCGGGTGCTCTGGCAGGGGTAACAATGTCGAACATGATGTTCGATATCAGCATCAAGATTCGGCCACCACACATAGTTTCTGGCGAGTGACTTCATCTTCACAATCCCGGGGTGACAGTCATGGATTTCATCCATGACCCTGGAACGCAGATTTTTCGGGATCACGACACGACATCCCCAGAGTAGGCAACCATTTTCCACGCTGAGTTCGTTTTTACGTGCTTTAAAAGCCGCAAAATCTGGGTCACCCTCAGGTAGCAAATGCCATCCAAGCTGTACAGCCTGGACAGTTCTGGACAGAACGGGGTCTCGTCGAGTATGAGTGCGGATCTGGCCGGAATCGACAGCACAATCTTCCAGATGATCCATCAGTGCGATAATGGATCCTGGTGTAGGCGAATCATCAACGGATTCTGGAAGGGGTAACCGACTCATGGCATCTGCATTTGTGATAGACGAACCGGGCTTATAACATATGGTGTAGTCATAAGCAGCGAGAAACAGGGACCAGCGGATGATCCTGGGCGGTAGTGTGTCAGATGTCGCCTTAGTTGGACCAAACAGACTGATCAGCGGCTTGTGATCAGTGCGAATCGTGAAATGATGTCCAAGAAGGTACTGGCGAAATTTGCCGACGCCGAAAACGATTCCCAATCCTTCCTTGTCAAGTTGGGAATAGTTTTTCTCTGCCGGGGACAACGTTCTGGATGCAAATGCAACCAGTCTTTCCGTACCATCAGGCATCACGTGCGATAATACACTCCCCACTCCATACCGACAGGCATCGCATGTCAGCACAAGATCCTTCTCTGGATCAAAATGAACGAGAACATTGGACGATTTGAGCAGATCCTTAGAGGTCTGGAATGCTGATTGTTCAGTAGACCCCCAGCTCCAGGAGACTCCTTTCCTCAAAAGCCGATAAAGGGGGCCCAAAACGTCGGTCACATTCGGGATGTAACGACCATAGAACTGAAGCAAACCGAGGTATGACTTCAATTCGGTCACATCTCGTGGAGAAGGAGCATCCTTGATAGCTCGGACTTTCTCATCTGTCGGGTGTAGACCCTCGGCATCAATCGTATGACCCAGGTACGTGACTGATGGCACCATAAACTTGCACTTGTCTCGACGCAAACGTAGGCCGGAGTCCGAAATCTTCTTCAGAACTCTCTCCAGGTTCTGTAGATGTTCCGCGTCCGTACGACCAGTAACCAGAATATCATCCTGGTAACAAACGACGTTGCGTTCGGCGGCAAACAAACTGTCCATGACACGCTGATAAATTCCAGGTGCAGATTTCACTCCAAAACTAAGTCGGTGGTACCTATACAACCCACGATGCGTGTTGATGGTAAGATACTGTTTCGAATTCTCGTCCAAGCAGAGCTGTAGATAGGCGGATTTGAGATCGAGTTTCGTAAAAGTCTTGCCTCCCGTGAGACGAGCATAGAGGTCTTCGATCCTCGGGATTGGATATTTATCCAATGAAGAACACCTGTTCACGGTCATTTTATAATCTCCACATATGCGGATGGACTGGTCCGATTTTATGACCGGAACGATGGGCGCCGCCCATTCGGCATACTGGATTTGCTCGATGATCCCCAGATTTTCAAGATGATCCAGTTCCTTGTCAATCCGCTCACGCAGGGTGAAAGGGACTGGGCGAGCCCTGCAAAATATAGGATTGGCATCCCGGTCAACCCTGAGTTTAGCCATATGTCCTTTCAAGGTTCCAAGCTCATCCTTGAAGACATCCGGGTACGTATCCAGCACATTTTTGAGTGTGTATGCTGCGGTAGGAGAAACGTTGGCTGCCCGGAGTTGATGAATGCTTTCCCACTTCAGTCGAATTATGCTCAACCAGCTCCTGCCGAGTAAGGAAGGGCCCTTTCCAGGAATGACGATCAGGGGTAGGTGAAACTCACGGTTATCGTAGCCCACCCGTGACATCACATGTACCGCAGGGAACAATCTTCTCACCTGTATAGGTGGAGAGTCCATAGGTAGTAGGTTTCAGATGGGGTCGGTCAGCATCACTCCACAGGTTTGTGAAAACAGCATGGCTGATGAGCGAGACGGCCGCACCAGTGTCGACCTCCATTTGCAATGGTCGATTGTTGACGACAACATTGGCAAGAAGAGGGTCCCGCCTATGGTGAGAATCAATATGAAGCAGGTCATACGATTCTGAGTTGTCGGAAACAGAGCTCACCTGGTCAAGCTCGGGTTCCTCCGAACCGATAAACTGATGAATCTTGTCAGCAGCTTTTCCTTTTCCCGATTTGCGAGTGATGCAAGCTGGAGCAATATGGCCAGTTTTCGAACAGAAATGGCAGGTGGCATCTTTGAACCGACACGTCTCCGGAGGGTGCTTTCCGTTGCACCGAAAACGTTGTTGTGGGTTTGAGACTGCACTGGCTTCTGACGAGGAGCCTTGTTCCAACGTTGTGGCTGAACATGATCCAACCGATTCACAGCAGGGCTGGTACCAGATGAGCGAGTGGCACCGATGCTTGTAGCGTTGCGTTCAGCACTTTCCATGGAAATGGCGGTGTCTCTGGCATTTTGGAACGTCAGTCTTCTCTCAGCAAGCAGGCGTCTACGAGTGCGGTCATCGGACATGCCAACCACCAGCAAATCACGAAGCATGTCATCAATCGTGTCCCCAAACTCACACAGATGTGTCAGTTTTTTGAGGTGTGCAATGAAGTCTGCGATCGACTGACCTTGCTGCTGTCTGCACATGTAAAAATTAAACCGACACAGGATGACTGAAGGAGATGGGTTGCAATGTTCCTTCAAAGCGGCCTTGAGCTCTGCATACGTGAGCTCCTGGATTGTCCGAGGCCGAATCAGGTTTTTAACGAGTGTGAACGTCTCACCTCCGCAAACGGACAGGAAGACGGCCTTCATCCGGGCTTCGGTCGCGATGCCGTTCGCCTCGAAATAGAAAGACAACCGCTCAGAATACGTGTCAAAATCCCCCTCATGAGGGTCGAATTCATCGATATGGCCGAAAGATGTCATGGTCTAGATGTTTACCTTCGTCGCCATGTAAGGTATCTCGACAAACTGCGATCAATTGTCGTACGCGTTTATTCACTCTGCCGATCAAGGCCCGATTCACAGCAGCGCCATCCGAGCTCTGGCGTAGGGATAAAACCCGGTCCCGGTGTAGGGATACAATGGTGAACATTTGCACTGCATACATGACAACTTCTTCCCCAACCCATATTCTTCTTCCACTTCCAACTTCCACATATTCTTCTTCTTCCAACTTCTTCCACTTCCACAACCCATTCACTTCTTCCCCAACCACATACATGACAACTTCTCCCCCAACCCATATTTTCTTCACCTCCTCTCTCTCTCTCCTTCCTCTCTCTCCCACCCTTCTTTCACTTTCCCCCTCTCTTATTATTCCCATCAGCAAAGCGATGGGTAGTATTTGCTAGTAAATAATCGAACTTTTCTTTACTCAGTCTTTGCACAGATAACTCGGGACAGTGAAACATTGTTAACGTTGGGAGATACTTTATGTTGAGAACTTTGGTCACCACAAGTAGTTGTGAAAGTCTGAATCAGAACTGGCAGGTGGAGATGATAGAAAAGAGAGGTGAATACAGCTTGTGGCTCCTCCAAAGAAATATGAAAGTGCTCATTATGGCCGATGTTGAACTGCACACTTGCAGCAGCACAGATTTGCTGTCTTCAAAGAGCCACAATAGCACAGTCTCACCCAGACTGTCACCCAGGCAGCAATTACTCACACCCATAACTTTGGGTGGTTGATCATGGATGTCTCTTGACTGAAGATCCAACGCACTTGTTTTTAAGTTTTTCTCTTCACTTCTGAGACTCATGGAAGAGTGAGGTGATGGAGGGTAAAGAGGCAATCTGCAGACAGTATGGTATTGGGGCAAATGCCAGATCCCCCCAAAAAGAGATTCAGTCATTAGTTTTGTATGCAGCTTGTGGCTGCTGGTTGTGTATGGCTGTGTCACAGATGCAGTGCCCCCTGTAGGTTAGAGCAGCAATTTGGAATTTGTTCAGGGTCACGATCACGATAGCTCGACTACTCTTTTTTTCTTTCTTTTTTGTATGCAAGATGGAGACTCGTGTAAGAGCTAACATTAATGACAAAAAAACAACCGGACAAATAAGACGAAATAAAGGGAGCGGGAGACAAGATGGGGAGAGGGGAAGCACACAAGTAAAACATTTGAGAGCAGGGACATTGTGAGATCTGTGGGAGGGAGAGGGCTTGGGCGGAGGAGGCGTGGGAAGGTGGTTGGGGGGGTGGGAGAGGTTAAAAACACATGGAGACAGCGAGGACTTCCAGGGAAATTAGATTATTTATTTTTTTGTATTAAGACGAAACAGAGGGTAAGATGTTTGGGGAAGTATGGGGTTGTAGCGCTTACAGGAGGCATGACACAATCACCTTGCACCGGCCGATGATGTAACCGGCGGGCGGTTGTTTGCCCGGACTCGCCCGGACTCGCCGGGCCGTGTCCGGACTTGCCTTGCCCGGGCGGACTCTCGATTTGCATACCACGCCCCGTTGAGAGGCGTGGCTGACTTATTTGCATACCACGCCCCGCCTGAGAGGCGTGGCTTTTGTGGTGGACTTTTGATATAAATTGCCACCCGTGTTAACGGGCTATTCAGTGCTTTTGAGTTCTTTCGAGTTGAGCTAAAATAAATAGCTCAGTGAAACTTTGTTCCTGGTGTCGTCCATTTTGTCCGGCTTTATCGTGCGAGCATAGCTCCACAATTGGTGACCCCTTTTCAAGAACATGGTGATGGAGTCATCTGTAGCTTTGAAGCTCCCTGGCTTTTGGGAATCGCACGTGGCCGTCTGGTTCGCCCAAGCGGATTCTCAATTCGCCCTGCGGAACATTACGGAGGACATGACGTGCTACCACCATGTGGTCTCCGCGCTCAACGCCTCCACTGCTGCCCGGGTCATGAGCTTCCTACAGAACCCGCCGAACGCCGACAAATACGGCGCACTCAAAGGCCTACTCCTCGGTGCGTTTGGACTCACGGAGACTGAACGCGCACGACAACTGCTCAACCTCCCGGAGCTGGGTGAGGCCCGTCCATCCGAACGCATGGACCACATGCTTGCTCTACTCGGTGACCACAGCCCAGATTTCCTCTTCCGCGAGCTGTTCCTCCGGCAGCTACCCGGGCAGGTACGATTAGCTTTGGCTAATTGGCCCATCACAGACCCTCGCGCCCTGGCCAAGGAGGCCGATAAATTTTTCTCGGCCAGGCGACACGTCGGAGCGGCCGCCTGGAACCCTGGGCCGACCGAGGCAACACCCGCGCCACGACCGGCGCCACCACCAGCCGAGTTAGCACCACTGGTGGCAACGGCCGCCGCGACGCCCAGTCGACCGAACCCGACGCGACAACCGGAGCCTCCACCAGAGCGGACCATGTGCTACTACCACGCCAGGTTCGGGCAGAAGGCCAGAACGTGCCGCCCACCGTGCACTTTCGGCAGGTCGGGAAACGACCAGGCCGGCGCTCGCTGCCTGCCATGAGCGTCGGCCATTCAGGCAGCCTTCTGTTTATTACGGACACAGCGTCCGGGCGGCGTTTTTTGTGCGACACCGGCGCTCAGCTGAGCGTGATACCTGCCTCGGTGCAGGACAAACAGGCCGCGCTTTGCGGCCCCGCCTTGGTCGCTGCAAACGGCTCCTCCATCCGCACCTTCGGTTTGCGCAGCATCGCATTCTGCTTTGGGGGCCAGCGCTTCAGGTGGTACTTCATCACGGCGAACGTGCCCATGGCCTTGCTGGGTGCAGATTTTCTGTGCGCGCATGGGCTTTTGGTGGATGTCAAACGGCATCGGCTCATCAACGCGGAGACCTTCAGCTTGCTCGCTTGCTCATTGAGCGGCTCCGCACCAACCAAGATAGCCTGCGCGCTCCCGGCCACGGACGATTTCACCCGCCTGCTCACCGAGTTTCCCGCCCTCACGCAGCCGACGTTTTCGGCCGTTGCCGTCAAACATGGTGTCGAACACCACATCCCGACCACAGGTCCACCGGTCTACGCCAGGGCTCGTCGCCTCGACCCGACCACACTCGCCGTGGCGAAGGCGGAATTTAGACGCGCTGGAGCGATTGGGCATTGTGCGGCGCTCGAATAGCGCGTGGGCCTCACCCCTGCACATCGTGCCCAAACCGGGTGGCGGATGGCGACCATGCGGTGATTACCGCCGCCTCAACGACACCACCAACCCCGACCGGTACCCGACACAACACATACAGGACTTTTCCGCCCGTTTGGTGGGGCGGGTGATCTTTTCCAAGGTCGACCTCATTCGGGGCTACGACCAGGTACCCGTCCGGCCGGCCGACGTGCCGAAGACGGCGGTAATTACACCTTTTGGCCTCTTCGAGTTCCTTCGCATGCCGTTCGGCCTTAACAACGCGGCCCAGGCCTTCCAGCGGCTGATGCACAGCGTGCTGCGCGACCTCACCTTCCTTTTCGTCTTCTTGGACGACATTCTCGTCGCCAGCACTTCCCGGGCGGAGCACCTCATCCACCTGCGCATGCTTTTTGAGCGCCTCGGCCAGCACGGCCTCGTCATCAACCCGGCGAAATGCCAGTTTGGCATAACGGCCGTCAACTTCCTGGGGCAACGCATCATGAAGCGCGGGGCCGTCCCGCTGCCTACCAAGGTGGAGGCAGTCACAAGTTTCCCGCGCCCCCGCTCCATCAAGGCCCTTTTGGAATTTTTGGGGATGGTAAATTTGTACCACCGGTTCATGCCTCGAAACCGCCCAACTCATGCGCCCCCTGTACGAAGCCCTCCGGGGCAAGCCGGCCAAGCACGACGTCGCCTGGACCACAGAGATGGACGAGGCATTCACGGGCGCTAAGCTGGCCCTCGCCAACGCGACCATGCTGGCGCACCCGGCGCTCGACGCACCCATCGCCCTCACCACGGACGCTTCCGACTACGCGGTGGGCGCCGTGCATGAACAGTGGGTGAACGGGGCTTGGCAACCGCTGGCCTTCTTCAGCCGGCAGCTTCGCCCTAACGAGCGCAAGTATAGCGCTTTCGACCACGAGCTCCTCGGCCTTTACCTGGCCGTTCGCCACTTCCGCCATCTTTTAGAGGGCCGGCCGTTCACGGTGTTTGTGGACCACAAACCCCTGGTCTTCGCCATGGCCAAGGTTGCAGAGCTGTGGTCGGCCCGCCAGCAGCGCCACCTCTCCACCGTGTCCGAATTTACGACGGACATCCGGCACGTCGCGGGCAAGGACAACGCTGTGGCCGATTGCCTCTCCCTGTCCGGCACGAACGCCGTCCACCTTGGTGTGGACTTCGCCCGAATGGCGGCCGACCAGACCGCTGACCCCACGGTGCAAGCCCCCCGGACAGCGGACACAGGCCTGCGGTTGGCCGACGTCCCCTTCGAGGAGACAGGCACAGTTCTCCTGTGCGACGTTTCCCTGGGCCAACCTCGCCCCATCGTGCCCACCGGATGGCAGCGGCACATTTTTGACGCCCTCCACGGCCTTTCCCACCCGGGCCGGAAAGCGTCACAGAAGCTCGTGGCAGCAAAGTTCGTCTGGCACGGGCTCCGTAAGGACGTCCGCGACTGGGCCAATGCCTGTGTCGCCTGCCAGCGAGCGAAGGTCCACCGGCACACCCAGGCCCCGTTGGCACCATTCGACGTGCCCGCGCGGCGCTTCTACCATGTCGATGTGGACCTGGTGGGACCCCTTCCCTCCTCGCGGGGCTTCACCCACCTCCTCACGATGGTGGACAGGACCACCAGGTGGCCGGAGGCCGTCCCGCTGGCATCAACAACATCCGCCGACGTGGCACAGGCCTTCATTGGCACCTGGATTGCCCGTTTCGGTGCCCCCTCGGACATCTCCTCCGACAGAGGCCCGCAATTCACCTCCGAGCTTTGTGGCGCGGTCGCCCAGGCCTTGGGGGTCAAGCTACACCGCACCACGGCCTACCACCCCCAAGCCAACGGCTTGTGCGAGCGGTTCCACCGCTCGATGAAGGCCGCTCTCAGGGCCAGCCTCCAGGACGACGGTTGGGCTGACAGGCTCCCGTGGGTCCTATTCGGCCTCCGAATGGCCCCTAAAGAGGACCTCCAGGCTTCCACCGCCGAGCTGGTCTACGGCCAGCCACTGCGCGTGCCGGGCGAGTTCAGCCCTGATGCCACCGGGCCCTGGTCCGCGGCTCGCCAGCACTCAGTCCTCCAGGAGGCCGCCAGGAGATTTGCCCCCGTGCCCACGTCCCACCACGGCTGCCCCCAACCCCACGTCCCTCCAGCACTTCGCACTGCGGAGTACGTTTTTATCCGGAACGACGCACACCGGGGACCACTCCGGCCGCCATATGATGGACCTTTCCGGGTCCTGAAGAGGGACGACAAGTCGTTCATCATTGACATCGGCGGCAAACCGGACCGCATCTCCATGGACCGCCTCAAGCCGGCCCATTTGGACCTCGACCAACCTCCACGGTTGGCCCTTCCTCCACGACGGGTCCGTCCCCCGTCAACCAAGCCCCCCGCCCGACCATCCACCGCCACGCCACCTACCACCCCCACACGAATCGCCAGGGGTCGTTTCGGCCAGGTCATCAAGACCCCCCTCAAACTGACTCTCCCGGTGCAAGTTAATTCTGGGGGGGCGCATGTAGCGGTTACCGGAGGCATGACACAATCACCTTGCACCGGCCGATGACGTAGCCGTCAGGCGGTTGCTTGCCTGGACTCGCCCGGACGTGTCCGGACTTGCCTTGCCCGGGCGGACTCTCGATTTGCATACCACGCCCCGTTGAGAAGCATGGCTGACTTATTTGCATACCACGCCCCGCCTGAGAGGCGTGGCTTTTGTGTGGTGGACTGTTGATATAAATTGCCGCCCGTGTTAACGGGCTATTCAGTGCTTTTGAGTTCTTTCGAGTTGAGCTAAAATAAATAGCTCAGTCAAACTTCGTTCCTGGTGTCGTCCATTTTGTCCGGCTTTTATCGTGCGAGCATAGCTCCACAGGGTAAAAAAAGACTGGAAAAATGGACCACAAACGAAAGTAAATGGACCTCAAACGACCGCCGAGAGGAGACGACAAAGTCTCGAAGCCTGGAAAACCAGGCCTGAAAACGCGCAGGAACCAACAGACGATTATACACAGGTATGCACGATTTACACCGAGATCTAACTGGAAACACACAGTAGGCACTCACACCGTAAATTAAAAATACCATTTTGACAAAAATACAAATGGTAAAAATTCTTAACTTTGGTAGCGTGGAGAGCTTGGAAAAACACGACCTCACTGGCGAAACCGGCAAAACCTTTTCGCGAAGGACACCGTGCGATATTTGACGTCCACCAACTAATGGTGGCAGACCGAATGGCCTAGTTTAACATCCTTCCAAGGGAGGCACACACATTGATGCCTTGCCCTGCCTGCAGGCTGAAAACCACCAGGATGACAGTTTTAGCTGGATGGGGATTCCAACCCAGGCTAGATAGCCCAGAGGCAGTGTGCATACCTCTAGACTATCTTGCTATCCCTAGTAGGCTGGGGGCCAGTACCTAATTATTCACCAAGATCAACTGAATTAAAAAAACAAATGTTCCCAGAAAAACAACTCATTTGCATTAAATCAAATTGAGCCGTTTCCATGACAATAAATCGAAAATTGAACCATAGCATCCAGATCAGTAAATTGAGCACATCTCGTTAAACGTAAAATATAGAATAACAAAACTTTCAGCAAAATAGACATTATGCATTTATCCTTTAACACCTAATGTTATGTTAATTAGCTAATTTGCATAATCATGAATATTCATTAAAACTATCAACCTCAACACTTCTCAGAAATTATAGGAGAGGTTTGTTCAAATCAAAATCTGCACCAATGCATTTCCAAATTCAAGACAATTACATTGATATCCTATTTGGTACTCTGGAATATGAATAATTAGGGCCAATTAGCTTAAAACATAATGCCTACCGTGGCTACCTTCAAAATACTATCACTCAATTCCCAATCAAAAATCTCTTTTTCTCCTGAAATACCCTAACCATCCTCACTGTCGGCTTCTAATGCCTCCTGGAGGACACCAACGACCTGCTGTGGAAGAATATCTCCTACCCATTAGGATTCCATCGCTCCATATGTTCGTGTAATTGTGCAGGAATGCCTGGTGTTGCATTGTGGGAGTTCTTCCACACTGCAACTTGATAATAATTTATTCTTCTGAGGTGTTGTTCCAAGCATATCCTGCAAGGTGGAAAGGTTGCCATGTCAACATTGCGCATTCCATTATTCAAGGGGTTGTCTTCACACTTCTCCCTGATCATGAACAGTCTCAACATGGTCCACTTCTCCAAACCTGGTTACCCTCGCCAGAGGAGATGCTATTGTATTTGGGTCAATTTGTTACTTGCGAAAATGGAAGATGTTTCAAGTATATTGGTTGGTCTTGTGCGTTATGCTATCTGTTTGTCTGTTTGTCTGTCTGTCAGTCGCCTACAGGTCACAATTTTCAACCGATCATCACGAAACTTCACCAAATGCTAGACTTGGTCATAAGCAAGAAGCCTATTGTTTTGGGGTCAAAATATCAATAGGTCAACATAGGCCAAAGGTCATCAACTTTGTAAAATTTCTAAAATCCTCAATTTTCATCCGATTAACTTGAAATTTGAAGAGGAGTTGCATATCTGGGCACAAAATTCAACTACCAAGTATTTTTGAGGTCAACATAGGCCAAAAGGTCAACATAGGCCAAAAGGTCAACATAGGCCAAATTTCTAAAATCCTCAATTTTCATCTGATTGACTTGAAATTTTAAGAGGATTTGCATACCAGGTCATTGAATTCAACCACCAATTATTTTTGAGGTCATCATAGGCCAACAACTTATTTTATGGATTTCGCTAGTATCTTGCTATGCACAACATATATTTTGTTTGTTTGGCCGCACAGAACATGACTGTGTATAAATTACATTAGACCCCTAATAACTCTAAGACCCTTGAAGACCCCTAAATTGTTTAGACCCTTTACAACCCTGAGACACATTAAGACCTCAAAGACTCAAAATATCACGAAGACCATTAAACTCTTCTTAAGTCCCCTAAAATCCCTAAGATCCTTTAGGACCCTAACACCCATGAAGACCCAGAAGACCCTAAAGACCCCTAAGCCCCCTTTGACCCCTAAGAACCTTTAGACCTCTTAAGACCCGTTAGACACAGATAACATTTAAGATCCCTAACACTTTTTAAGATCCTTTAGAACTCGAACACACTTTAAGACCCAAAAGACCCAGAGGACTCAAAACACCCTTAAAGACCCAAAAAACTCCGAAGTCCCAAAATATCCCAAAGACTCTAAAATCCCCAAAGACCCAGAAGACCCTTAAAGACCTAGAGGAGCCACTAGACCTCGAAGACCTAAACAGCCCAAAACCCAAGGACCCAAAAGACCCAGAGGACCTGAAAGACCCTGAGGATCCAAAGGACAAAACCACACAAACATCCTGGCAAGGGTCTGCAATCTCTGATTGCTCTTTCTTGTTTTGCTATACACTGCAAATGTTACCTAGTCAAGCTCAGTTATCAGGTCCTGTGGCATTTTCCAAGAATTCTCCAGTCTTGCAAGAGCTAGTACAAACACTTGCATCTTCTCCAGAGTTTTGAGGGCTTTGACTTTCCCTTTCCCCTTAAATGCACTTGTTGTGTCACAAATGGAGAGCTGGAAGCGCTGCACTGTTTACCTTTGTGTAGGATCATGTAAATTCCGTCAAGTTGATTAGCTTCTTATTGTTTCCTGTCCCAGGATCAAACAAAATAGTAATGCCTTCAAGTCTGTTGATGTAGTACAGGATGATGAAAAATATATCACCATCTCCATCACAGATAAGTAGGACCTTTCGGACTTGTAGTCGTTCCACATCGGAACCATTGCCCTTACATTTTGCTCAGCTTGACGCTGTGGAAATAAAGGCCTTCAAGATCATGGGAATCTCTCACGAAGAAGCTGAGTCAATGGGCCTACCCCTTCACGATCACAGACGGGTCGATGTCTGTATTCTACCGCCTCCTTACTGGTCTTGCACCCTCTGCTCTTTCCGTTCTTTGATCCCCCTCAGCCCCCCCCCCCACCTCCACTCCTTTGCTTCCCCCCCCCCCCCTTCCCCTCCTTCCCGTCCCCCACAAAGTTTCTGCAGAGCTCACACGGTCCACCATCAACCCCTTTCTGGTGCATTTACCTAAATCCAGGATCACTGTTTCCTTCCACTTATTTGTTCCTCTTTTTTCCATCCTGTGGGACCAACTTCCTGCATCCTCTTCAATGTCAATCTTCTCTCCAGATCGTCAAGACAGCAATGTTTATGATGATCGTCAAGATGATCGTCTCCATGATCGTCAAGACAGCAACAGGAGACAAGGAGAGGAAGGGCGTGTGGGAGAGTGGAAGGAGGGAGGGAGGGGAGAGGGAGGGGAAAGACATACCACATATTGTTACGTTTGTATGGGGTAGACAATGATTACCTTCGAGCCAGGTAGAGTGCATACATTAGTGTACTCCGACTGTCGTGAAGAAGAAGAAACCTTGATGTATCATAAGTAGGAAATTTGTGTCGACCGTATGTCGTGGAAGAGCTTGTATCTTCATCCCCATGAGAGGGGTGGGGTTTGTAAATTAGTGAGGGATTCTGGGTAAATTAATCCCCTGTATGTAATTGCCTCTGTAATCTTTTCCTGTGTTCCTTATGACACCGCTCTCCAGAGAGCAGTGATTGGACCGGGATTTGATTGGCACAAGCACTGGTAAAATGGGACTCACTGATAGGAGCAGACACGGAGACGTCGTGGGATGACGTCAGAGCCTCAAGTACAAAGTAATTGGAATGGCGGACATTCTCTCTTCTCGTTTCTTCTTGTTCTGGATCCCATAGCGAACAGTCGCTATTGCTCTTGCGCAAGGAAGCTTCATCACGAATGGTCGTGTTCCGACATCTTGATAGTGATCGTGAGGAGGAAGAACTGCGGACCGAGAACTGCGGTTTCCCAGTTTTCCCAAGATTTCCCACGTTTCCAAAGAACGATGAGTGGACGTGCGCTGCCTGCTCGCTGCCCTCTCGACGAGGCCAGGAGTGAGCTGCAGCGAGGCCTAGTTCGCACCCACAGAGTGCAGTCTACGGCCTTCGCACCAAGGCGTCGGACGATTTTTTAAACGATTCCTGAGGAGATTCAAGAACAGCTTAGAGCTAAGTGCCACAAACCACACATATTTCTTTTTCAGTTATATTTCCCTTTGTTTGTATTCGGGTCTGTATGGTAGCACTCCAATTAGGAATATAGTTTGTCGTGCATTTTATTTGTTACCGGCATTTTGGTTAATAAAGCCGGCATTTTCTTGTACATTGTAAATCCTGTGTCGGTTGAATTAATTATTGCAGGTTTAAAGACCCGTGAAGGTAAGCGCTTACGGCTTCTCCCCCACTTGCTTCCCTCGCGTGTAACGAAGGTCCGCCGTTGAATTAAACGCCTCGGAGTCAAAAGCTTGTTTGGTCCTACGTGTCACCCTGCGGTGTTCGCCACACAGGGTCGGCACGCGACAACATACATCTTTCGGGGGGAGGGGAGGTGGCTTTTACAGGCCCCTCCATTTTTGTGGGAGAAGGGGAAAAGGGAAGGAAGGAGGAAAAATTCACCCGTGCAAAGAGCGCTTTAACCTCAGTGTTGCCCATGGAAATAAATAGCACCGCAACACGGGCGTAACCCCTCAGCCCATGCATGGTGGAAACCAATTTCAAGATGGCTGCCGTGGCGGCCATATTGAAAATCGCAGCGCGCCCATGAACCTTCCTCTACTCAACCCCAACACACTGCAAAAATGGATTTAATCGGACAAGCCGTTCTGCTCGAAATTGACAGAAACCAATTTCAAGATGGCTGCCGTGGCCGCCATATTGAAAATCGCAGCGCGCCCATTTTCGAAAGGAACCTTCCTCTGCTCAACCTCAACACACACTGCAAAAACGGATTTAATCGGACATGCCATTCTGCTCGAAATTGACAGAAACCAAAATTTGACAGACGCCCAGATGGCTGCCGTGGCGGCCATAATGAAAATCGCAGCGCGCCCATTTTCGAAAGGAACCTTCCTCTACTCAACCCCAACACACACTGCAAAAATGGCTTTAATCGGACAAGCCGTTCTGCTTGAAATTGACGGAAACCAATTTAAAGATGGCTGCTGTGGCGGCTATATTGAAAATCGCAGCGTACCCAGGAACCTTCCTCTACTCAACCCCAACATACACTGCAAAAATGGATTTAATCGGACAAGCCATTCTGCTCGAAATTGACGGAAACCAATTTCAAGATGGCTACCGTGGCGGCCATATTGAAAATCGCAGCGCGCTCATTTTCGAAAGGAGCCTTCCTCTACTCAACCCCAACACACACTGCAAAAATGGATTTAATCGGACAAGCCGTTCTGCTCGAAATTGACGGAAACCAAAAGTTGACGGACGCCCGGATGGTTGCCGAGGCGGCCATATTGAAAATCGCAGCGCGCTCATTTTGGAAAGGAACCTTCCTCTACGCAACCGCAACACACACTGCAAAAATGGATTTCATCGGACAAGCCGTTCTCCTTGAAATTGACGGAAACCAAAAGTTGACGGACGCACAGACGACGCCCGTGACGACAACACCCCTTAGCCCAATTTGGGCTGAAGGGTTAAAAGGCGTCCGCACTATACAGCGATTTTTATTTTTAAATTCGCCCAAAAATAGATCTTTTTCTGTGTGGTAAATACTGTACGGTAATAATAAATAATAAATGTAAACAATAATAAATACTGTAAATAATAATAATAAATACTAGAACTGCCACTTTAAAACTGCTGACAGTGATGACCGGTTTACTCGCACCCACTTTTGATACAACCCCACTTTTGATACAACCCCACTTTTGATACAACCCCACTTTCATTGGAAATGCTTTGACACAACCCCCTTGGATACAACCCCGACACACACACACACACACACACACACACACACACATAC